>NW_006921609.1:21117505-21124396 GCF_000298275.1 Orycteropus afer afer
AGATGATGTGTAGCACTGGTGAAGTCATCTGCAAAGGATATCTTTCAAATGCTGAGGAGCAAAGTTATCTCTTTGAGGCCTGAGGTGTGCCTAACACAAGCCATGATATTTCCGATCACCTCATATGCATGTGAGAGGAGGACAATGAATAAGGAAGACCGAAGCACAGTTGATGCTTTTGAGCTGTGGTGCTGGTGAGGAATGCTGAGAGTACCATGGAGTACTAAAAGAACTAACAAATCTGTCCTGGAGGAAGTGCAGCTGGAATGCTCCTTGGAAGGGAGAATGGCCAGACTTCATCTCACCTAGTTTGATCATGTTGTCAGAAGGGGCCATTCCCTGGAAAAGGATGTCATGTCTGGTAAGGTGGAGTGTCAATGAAAGAGAGGCAGGTCCTCAATGAGATGGATTGGCAGTGGCTGTCGTGATGGGCTCAAGTATAGCAAGGATCACCGAGCTGGTGCGGACCAGGTGGTGTTTCATTCTACTGTGCATAGGGTCATCATGAGTCAGAGATGACTCTGTGGCACCTAACAACAACAACAACAAACAATGAATCCCTCTTGTTTTGGTTACCTACTGCAGCTCTGACAGGAATATACCACAAGAGGGATGGCTTGAACAAACAGGAGTTCATTCTGTTACAGTTTGGGAGGCTAGAAGTCTGAGTCCAAAATGCCAGGCTCTAGAGGCTGTGGAAAAGCCACTCAACCTTGGACTTCATCTCTGCCTCTTGCTCCCAGCCCACTGAAGCTACAGGCATCTCTTCACTCAGGCAACTATTGGCTGCTGAAGCTAACAATCCCAAGGTTGACAAATAAAATGGTGCAGTCCTGATGTTATATCAAACCACATGAAAGGCCATTAGTTCAAATCCATTGAAAGTCCTAAGGTTGGCAGAGCACGGCAGGCAGCTGAACAACATGTCTACATGCTAGGTCCAAGCATCTCATAAGCTAGAGAGAATTCCCAAAGCTGTTTCTTATATACAGAAGCAGACCACATCCCTAAAGCAGTTACTCAGTTGCCCGTGGTAGATCCCACCACGGAGTTGATTGCCAGTCTCAACATGGGGAATAACTACCACCAGCTGCCCAGACATTCAACCAGGCCCAGCCAAGTTGACACACAACCTTAACTACCACAATTGTTCTTAAGTCTAATTCAAGAAAAGGGTATGTAAATAATTAAAATACTCTGCAATAGTGCTTAAATAGAGCTACATACAAGATGGTATAAGGAGAAGTTCACTTCTATCTGTAATGGAGTCTCTGCTACCAGATTAACTTATCCACCAAGACAAACTACATAATCTCAATTATATACACAAACACACACATTTTTAAATGATTATTTAAAGCCATTGGGGGAGAAAAGGCCAAGAATTTAGGGGTCAACATTCTAAAGAGAACAAAAATGTAGTGAACATTGTAGTGAACTGAATTTTTCTGTAAATTTTCTCTCTCAGAGAATTTGTTCATTCACTGCAAAGTGTAGTGCAGTTGCAGAGGATCCACCAGTTTAAAGATTGTGGCATCACACTGACATGAATACACAAATATTGGATTTAAGGCTACCAAGATAACCAGGATGCACAGAGTCAGTATCTTCACTCTAATGAGACATCTTTTTGGAGTAAGATTCCAAGACACTAGGACAGAAGTGATTGTTAAGAGACTCAAATGTTAAGCTGGTATTTCAACAGCCTCCCAGTAGTAGGTAGGAAATGTTAAATACAAAGTGTGCAGAAGACGGGACTTGGCAAACACCCCAAGCTTTCAGTTGAAATCCCTGAAAGATTGTGTTGTAGGTGTAGGGGCCAAATGAAAACAGGAAACTCATTTCTAGTAGATCAAGATTATTTGCATTTCCTCTATTAACTTACAAATAGAAATTAATTAATCTGATGGTCCAGTGGTTAAAGCATTCAGCTGCTAAGAAGAATGTTAGCAGTTTTGACTGACAGCCACTCCATGGCAGAAAGATGAGATAATCTGCTTCTGTAATGATTTGGAAGCTCTGGTGGCACCTTGGAAATCTTATGGGGGCAGTTTTACTCTATCTCAATAAGGTTGCTATAAGTTTGAATTGACTGGATGGTTTGATTTTGGTTTTGGGAACAATAGCAATATCCACATTTTCTATGTTTCCTAACACAAAAAATTTATTAAACTAAAGCAAACAAACAAATAAAAGCTAGCTATATACAAAAATAAGACTAAATATGGAAGATGAAAAAAAAGAAATCAAAAGAAAAAAAAGAGACAGAGAGAGAGATGATCCAAATACTGGGGATATAGAAAATGGAATTCTACATAACTGTGAATTACACATTTAACTAATAAATGGAAAGTTGGTTTGGGAGATCTCTTCATCTATAAAAAATGTAAATGGAAATCTATAACTAAAAAGCACAAAAAATAAAATGAACAATTCTTTGGGTAGGTTGATCAGACAACATATCAAAAAATATGGGAAACAGCTAAAACAGTTTTAGAATAATATTTATAAATTGAGGTATATAGATTAGATAAAACAGATATATTAATTAGTGGTATAAGTTTTTACCTTTCAAAGGTAGAAAATAAAAGGAAATTAAACACAGATAAGTAGAATAAATTACAAATAATAATAGCAGAAATCTTTCAGAGAAAAGAAACCAAAGAAAGAAAACAGTAAAGCTATAAAGAGTTAATAAAACTAATAAATTCTTGTTACTGTTAGGTGCTATTGAGTCATCTCTGATTCATACTGACCTTATGTACAAGAGAATGAAACAACGCCCAGTCCTCTGACACTCTCATGATCCCCACTATACCGGAGCCCATTGTTGCAGCCACTGTGTCAATCCTTCTCGTTGAGGGCCTTCCCCTTTTTCATTTACCCTCCACTTTACCAAGTATCATGTCCTTCTCCAGAGAATGGTCCCTTCAGACAACATGACCAAAGTAAATGAGATGAAGTCTGGACATTCTCACTTCCAAGGGGTATTCCAGCTGCACTTCTTCCAGGATAGATCTGTTAGTTCTTGTACCAGTCCATGGTACTTTCAGCATTCTTCACCAGCACCACAACTCAAAAGCATCAACTCTTCTTCTGTCTTCCTTATTTATAGTCCAGGTGTCTATGCATATGAGGCAACTGAGAATACCATGGATTGGGTTAGGCAAGGAGATATCTTTGTTATTCAGCACTTGAAAGAGACCTTTTGCAACAGATTTTGCTGTTTCAACATGTCTTCTGATGCCTTGACTGCTGTTTCCATTGGCTTTGATTGTACAACCAAGTAATATGAAGTCCCTGACTACCTGAATCTTTTCTACATTTCCCATGATTCTGCTTATTGGTCCAGTTGTGAGGATTTTTGTTTTCTTTATATTGAGGAGTAATCCACACTGAAGACTGTAATCTTCAATCTTCATCAGTAAGTGCTTCAAGTCATCATCACTTTCAGCAAGCAAAGTTGTGTCATCTGCATATCACAGATTGTTAATGAGCCTTCCTCCAATCCTGACACCACATTCTTCTTCATATAATCCAGCTTCATGGATTACTTGTTCAGCATACAGATTGAATAAATATGGTGAAAGGATTGAACCTTGTCACACTCCTTGCCTGATTTTAAACCGTGCACTATCCCCTTGTTCTGTTCAAATGACAGCCTTCTGGTCTATGTATAGGTTCCTCATGAGCACAGTTAAGTGTTCTGAAATTCCCATTCTTCTCAATGTTATCCATAATTTGTTATAGACGTTCCCTGTCAGTATAACGTTGCAACCATTTTTGCATTATCTTTAGTATGATTTTACTTGCATGTGACATTAATGATACTGTTTGATAATTTCCACATTCTGTGGAATCACCTTTCTTTGGAATGGTTACAAATATGGATCACTTCCAGTCAGTTGGCCAGGTAGGTATCCTGCAAATTTCTTACCATGGATGAGTAAGTGCCTCCAGCAGGGCATCTCTGTGTTGAAATATGTCAATGGGTACTTCATCAATTCCTGGAGCATTGTCATTAGCCATTTCCTTCAGTGCAGCTTTGACTTCTTTCTTCAGTACCATTGGTTGTTGATCATATGCCACCTCCTGAAATAGATGAACATTGACTAGTTCTTTTTGATATAGTGACTCTGTGTGTTCCTTCCATCTTCTTTTGATGTTTTCTGTAACATTAAATATATTGCCCTGAGAATGTTTCAATATTGCAACTAGAGGCTTAAAATTTTTCTTCAATTCTTTCAGCTTGAGAAATGCAGAGCATGTTCTTCCCTTTCGGTATTCTAATGCCAAGTTTTTGCACATTTCATTATAATAATTGACTTCATCTTCTCAAGCTGCTCTTTGAAATCTTCTGTTCAGCTCTTTCACTTGACATTTCTTCTTTTTGCTTTAGCTACCCTTCATTCAAGGGCAAGTTTCAGTTCTCTTCTGCCATCCATTTTTTCTTTTTTCCTTTCCTGCCTTTTTAATGACCTATCACTTTCTTCATGTATTGTTGTTGTTGTTGTTAAGTGCCATCGAGTCGTTTCCGACTCATAGTGACCCCATGCACAGCAGAACGAAACACTGCCTGATCTGGCACCAGCCCCACAATCCCTGCTATACTTGAGCCCATCATCGCAGGCATCGTATCAATCCATCTCCTTGAAGGCCTCCCCCTCTTTGGTCGACCCTCCACCCTACCAAGCATGACATCCTTCTCCAGGGAATGGTCCCTTCTTACAACATGACCAAAATAGGTGAGACGAAGTCTGGCCATTCTTGCTTCCAAGGAGCATTCTGGCTGCACTTCCTCCAGGACAGATCTGTTAGTTCTTGTAGCAGTCCGTGGTACTTTCAGCATTCTTTTCCAGCACCACAACTCAAAAGCATCAACTCTTCTTTGGTCTTCCTTATTCATTGTCCAGCTCTCACATGCATACCAGGCGATTGGAAATATCATGGCTTGTGTCAGGCGCACCTTAGTCCTCAATGAGATATCCTTGCTCCTCAGCACTTGAAACAGTTCCTTCGCAGTTGACTTTCTTGATGTGAACCTACAATTCCTCTGGTTTTCAGTCATTGGTGTTCAGCACATCAAATCTCTTATTTAGATGTTCTCTAAATTCAGGAGGGATATAATCAAGGTCATGTTTTGGCTGTCATGGACTTGTTTTAATTTCCTTCAGCTTAAACTTGAACTTGTATATGAGTAGTTGATGGTCTGTTCTACAATCAACTCCTGGCCTTGTTTCAGCTGAAGATATTGAGCTTCTCCATCACTTCTTGCCACAGATGTAGTCAGTCCGATCCTTTTACACTCCATCTGGAAATGTCCACATGCATAGCTGCCATTTGTGTTGTTGCAAAAATGTATCTGCAATGAAAAAGTCATTGGTCTTGCAAAATGCTATCATACGATCTCTAGCATTACTTCTATCACCAAGGCAATATTTTCTAGCTACTGGTGATTCTTATTTATTTTCAACTTTTGCATTCCAATCACCAGTAATAACTAACAAATCTTGATTGCGTGTTTGGTCAATTTCAGACTGCAGAAGTTGGTAAAAATCTTCAATTTCCTCATCTTTAGCTTTGGTGGTTAATGCATAAATTTGAATACAGTGGTATTAACTGGTCTTCCTTGTAGGTGTATGGATTTCTATCACTGATAGTATTGCACTTCAGGATAGATCTTGATACATTCTTTGTGACGATAAATGTCACACCATTCCTCTTCAACTTCTCCTTCCCAGTGTAGTAGTTAAAATGATTGCCTGATTCAAAATGGTCAAGACCAGTCCATTTCAGCTTATTAATGCCTAGAATATTGATCTTTATATGTTTCATTTCATTTTTGACACTCAATTTTCTCAGATTCATACTTTGTACATTCCATGTTCCAATTATTAATGGATGTTTGCAGCTGTTTCTTCTCATCATGAGATGTTCCACGTGAGCAAATTGGGATCCCTAAAGCTTTACTCTATCCTCATCACTATGGTCAGCTCTTCTCTGAGGAGACAGCTCTTCCCCAGTCATATTTTGAGTTCCTTCTGACTTGAGGGGCTCTTTTTCCAACACTATATTGGACAATGCTTCAGGGCTATTCATAAAGTTTTCCAGTAATATATCAGATATCACTGCTATTTATAAGTATTTCACTGGCCAGTTCTTTGAGAAGTGGATGGCTTCTTCCTTCTTCCAAGTCTATCTTAGTTTGGAAGATTCACTGAAACCTGTCCACCATGGGTAACACTATTGGCATTTAAAACACCAGTGGTATAGTCCCCAGCCTCAGAGCAACACGGAAGACACTGAGGAATGAAAAACTGACAGACAAGTTTGTCACCCTTAGTTGTTCCAAACCACTCCATTTACTTTCTAGTCTTCCCGCAGCTGCTCCAACACCCACCTTGCCTTCCATGTCTTGGCTCATTTGCCCAGTCTGCTGATAAATGCCTTGCAAGACCAAATAACCACCATCAACCCTTCCCCTTCCACACACACACACACACACACACAAAAAAAAAAAAAGCAGAGAGAGAATATGCAAATTATCAATATTAAAATACTAGAAGGGTCATAACTATAAATACTTCAGATATTAAATAATATGAGAAGTGCATGAGCAAGTTCATGAAAATAAATTCAAAACTTGATATGGTGGAATATCTAGATAGATAGATACATAGATATCCTCACACTACAGTGTGAGGAAAATATTCATAATATGTGTATTGGACATAAGACAGATATACCTGTATAAATAAAAACAGAATGAATATATATGTATTTTCATTATGAATACATATTATAATATGTATTATGGTGACTGGATGAGCTTTGTTGGCATAGTGCCTAAGACATTTGACTGCTAACCAGAAGGTTGGCAGTTCAAACCCA
>NW_006921609.1:21126631-21133732 GCF_000298275.1 Orycteropus afer afer
GAATAAGGAAGACTGAAGAAGAGTTGATGCTTTTGAGTTGTGGTGCTGGCAAAGAATGCTGAAAGTACCATGGACTGCTAAAAGAACAAACAGATCTGTCCTGGAGGAAGTGCACCTGAAATGCTCCTTGGAAGTGAGAATGGCCAGACTTTGTCTCATCTATTTTGGTCATGTTGTCAGAAGGGACCATTCCTTGGACAAGGATGCCATGCTTGGTAGGGTGGAGGGTCAACGAAAGAGGGGAGGCCTTCAACGAGATGGATTGACATGGTGGCTGCAATGATGGGCTCAAGTATAGCAGGGATCATGGAGCTTATGCGGGATCAGGCAGTTTTTCATTCTGCTGTGCATGGAGTCTCTATGAGTCGGAAGTGACTTGATGGCACCTAACAACAACAACATACTTTATAATGAATATATTATTAGATTTTTTTATGCCACAGTTTTATGCCAGTTCTGCTTTGTTGCCTTCATTTAAAAAATAATCCTGATACATAATTTATATACAATAAAATATGTACTGTTTAAGTTTACAGTCAATAAGTTTTGCTAAAATTATTGCCATTATGTAATACCATCCCATTCATATAAATTGACACCCCTCAAAATTCCTAAGCAATTAAATGTCCCACACATAACTCCAGGTATCTACTTATCTAACTGTCACAGTAGATTGCTGTTGATGTAATTGTGTACTGTCTAATCCATTCCTAGTCATAGAGACCCCAAGTGATGGAATAGAACTCCCCATATTGTTTTCTTGGCTGTAATCTCCATGGAAGCAGGTCACCAAATCTTTCTCCTGTAGAACCTTTGGATGGATGGGACTCCCAACCTTTAGGTTAGCAGCCAAAGGGTTAACCACTGTGTTGGTAAGGCTCCTTTGCCTAGAATGAGATAGTATACTCTTTTTGTCTGATATTTTGCTGAGCCTAATGCTTTTTGCATTCATCTACATTATTGCATGTTCAGTAATTCATCCTTTTCTATTGCTGATATGTAATCCAATTAGTGACTATTCCTTAATTATCTTTTTTACCTTTTGATGGACCTTTGGGCTGTTTTCAGTTTTTTTTTTTTTTTTTTTTAATGGCAATTATATATGAAATGGCTATGATTTTTGCATACAAGGATATTGATTTCTCTTTGATAAATATTCAATAGTGGAATTGCTAGCTACTAACCAAAACATTGGCAGTTCCAATCCAAAACTTCTCTGTAGGAGAAAAATGAGGTAGTCTGCTTCCATAAAAATTTACAGCCTTAGAAACCCTATAGGGCACTCCTACACTGCCCTATAGGATTGCTTTAAGTCAGAAAAAACTGAATGGCTGTTTTTTGGTTTTTTTTTGATTTGGTGGAATTGCTGGGTCAACAAACTGTGTCTCCATGGTGATAGTTTAGAATATTAGAGAATACTGTTTCCATTGTCTAAAAGGATAAGACATTCATGCATCTTTGGCTAGATATTTTGATGTTATAATACATTACATAACAAAACCCTCATCCAATCATTCCTATCTCCAGAATTAATGAGTCATTATTCCTGGATCTGAGGCATTTTTTCTTGAAATTAAAAAAATAAAAAATTCTGAAAGTCATACCAAAGCCAAAAACAAAACAGACTTGCTACCATAGAGTCAATTTCAACTCATAGTCAAGATAGTAACTCTTCATGGAAGTAGATTGCCCCATCCTCTTTCCAAGGAGAGGCTAGTGGGTTTGAACCACCAACCTTCTGGTTAGCATTCAAATATCTTAGCCACTGCACCACCAGACCTCCATTAGAAGCGTAATACAAGGTATCTTAATCAGGCTGCAGAGGTCTACTGGCAACACATGGGGTCATCATAAATTGAAATCTATTCAAAGGCAACTGGTTACTGGGTGCAAGAAATAAAAATACTATTGTATCCTTATAATTTGCCTTTAATTATTTGATATTAATTTACACTTGATGTGTAGTATAAATGAGGGGTTCTTTCTTCAGCTGGTATTTAATCTCAACTTTCCATTTAATTAGTGAAACCAAAAATAAATAAATAAATAAAAGCAAACCGGTTGTCTGGGAGTTGATTGTGACTCATGGTGACACCATGTGTACCAGAGCAGAATTGTGATTTATAGGGTTTTCAATGGCTGATTTATAAGCAGTAGATCACCATATCTTTCTTCTGAGGATGATCTCCAACCTTTCTGTCAGCAGCCAATTGCTTGATGGTTTAAACTACACAGGGACTTCAGTCAAACTATAGAGCAATCGATTAATTAATAATATATCTTCTATATTCAGTTCAAAATATATTTGTACAACTTCTTTAGGTGTTCTATAACTTTTTGGAATATTCAGAGATTTTTTTAATCACAAATATTACTTGAGAGCTCAGAAAAATACATGGAGGCTATAGATAATAAAATTGAAAATTTCCTAAAAAGACAAAGTCATTATGCGATTTTGAAGGAATAAAAATAAAATTGCTATCCAAAATATATTTCCTTCTATTTATTTCACCTCTTTTTAACATAATGAAAAGAGTTTGCTTCTGCTTTACTCTCAAACTATATCTGCAGCACTGAATTTGTTTGTGTCCTTTGTACAATAATTTAAAAAAACAACATAAGCTAACCATTTTTCCATTTTGCAAATGAAGAGAATGAGAAATAAAAAGGTTAAACTAATTTTTAATTTTAAGGCATAGACACAAACATAGATTTAATTAAGTTTCCAAATTCTCAAAGAGTTCATATCCAATGCTATGCAGCCATATTTGGATGGAGGCTTCTTTATCATTGCAAAACCAAACTCATTGAATATTGTTGATGGGAGTTGTTTTTTATATATTTTCAGACATTGAAAAAGGTTAATTTTCATCTTAAACATAAATTAAATAGTAAGTTGTAATTTAGGAAATAATCACTATTGCCCAGGATCTGAATATAAAGTAGAAAAAATAAAAAGAGCAAAATGTTAGTGATTTCTTCCCATGACTCCGTTCTCAGGAAAATTGAACATTTATGTATGTGTATACATATATGATTTTCTGTAAGTGTCTTGATTATCCAGTGCTGCTATGGCAGAAATACCACAAGTGGATGGCCTTAACAAACATTTTTTTTTTTTTTTTTCTCAGTTTAGAAGGCTGGAAGTACAAATTTCTCTCTTATTGTCCTAGGGGAAATTCTGTGTGTTTTTTTTAGTTTCTATTCCTTGTTTTCTTGGTGATATTCATGTGGCACAGCATCTATATTCCCCATCCCTGTTTATTTCTCTCTTCCTAAAGTCTTCCTTTTGTATCTCTAAGGTGGTGATTGGCTTAAAACATACCCTACATTTATATGGCCTCATTAACATAATTAATAAAACCCTATTACCAAATGAGATTGCATCCACTTGTATAGGGGTTAAGATTTATGTACATATGTTGGAAGACAAAATCCAATCCATAATGCCAAGCACTTACTTATTAAATTTTAGCAGCAATACACAGGAAGCTTTGAAATTTACCTTTAATACTAGATTTCTATGTGTGGGATAAAATTGAGAGATTAAAAGCATGAAAACACCAAGTAACTAAAAATCATTATTATTTACGAATATTAGGGATCTCTGGTAGCCTAGTGCCTAAGGCATTTGACTGATAGCCAGAAGGCTGGTGGTCCAAACCCACCAGCCACTCCTCAGAAGGAAGGTTGGGAAATCTACTTCCATAGTGATACTGCCTCCGAAAGCCAAGGAGGGATTGCTCTGAGCTGGGTCCGACTCGATAGCACTTAACACAACAACAATGTTATATAGCAATAATTACAAGTATAAAAATATGGGTGGACTAAAAATATGCACAAAATATTCATAGAACAGGAAATTCCTATCACTGAGTACATTTATGATAGTATCAATTGTCGAGAGAGAAGAAAATCTATGAAAATAGGGCCTCTAATCTACTGCTGGGAGACACACTTCAAGGTCAATTTAGAAATGTCTATTAAAATTTAACATGTATTTTCTCTATGACTCAGCCATTCTACTTCAAATTCCAAGTATGTGACCTAGAAGAAATGCTATTATATTAGCACCAAAAGACGTCATAATGATATTAACTACAGGATTGTTTGTAATAGGGGACAAAAAAAGAGAGAAATAACTGTTGATCAACATGATTAAACTAAAAGATTGAAATGGATTTATGTATTCTTAATAAGAAATGGTAAATAATAAAATAATCTATTACTTATCATCCCTCCTTAATAATACCACATATTTCCTATGATGTATGTGCATATATAAATACATAGAAAACAATTTGGAGTGATTTAAGCCAATTGGCAAATAGTTATATTGATTTTATTCTTATCTATAATAGTTTAAATATCTTCAGGGTAAAAAGTTCACATTTTATTTATTTAATAAAAATTTGAATCTATAAATGAGTTTAATATAAATCTCATAATAATTTTGAGAAAAAATATAAATCTAGTTCTAATATTATTCATCTAGTTATCATTAAACATTGTGTCACCATTTGGAATTGAACATCTTTTCACTTCTAAATCATCTTCGATAAACTTATGATTATGGACCTGTTTCTTGAAATAGGGCATGTATTACTCTAAGTTATATTTTCAATTGTGTTAATTGCAATGTTCTTTCTTGGAAACATCATTTTAACAATTCATATTATAAAATTAGCTGAGCCATTTTGATCATATACAGGGGTTAAGTGCATTTTATTGACAGTTCATGCTACTTACTTTGAAAGTTCAATTTAAAAAAAAGAAGAAAGAAACATTCTCTGCATTGCTGTTGTTTTTAGGTGCTGTCGAGTTCACTTGGACTCATAGTGACCCTATGTACAACAAAACACAACACTGCCTGATCATGAACCATCCTCACAATCCTTGCTATACTTGGTCTCATGGTTACAGGCACTGTGTCAAACTATCTTGTTGAGGGTCTTCCCATTTTTCATTGACCCTGTATTCTATCAAGCATGATATCATTCTGCAGGAAATGATCTCGTCTGACCACATGACCAAAGTAGGTTAGATGAAGTCTGATCATTCTTGCTTCAATGAAAATTCTGGCTGGATTTCTTCCAGGACAAATTATTTCTTTTTCTGGTAGCCCATGGTATTTTCAGCATACTTAACCAACATCATAATTCAAAGGCATCAACTCTTCATTTGTCTTCCTAATTCATTGTCCAGCTTTTACACATATATGAGACAACTGAAAATACCATGGCTTGTGTTAGGTGCACCTTAGTCTTCAGAGATATCTTTGCTTCTTAACACTTTAAAGAGGTCTTTTGCATCATATCTGCCCAGTGCAATATGACTTCTGATTTCTTGACTGCTGTTTCCTTGGGTATTGAGAGTTGATCCAAGTAAAATGAAATCCCTCACAACTTCAATCTTTTCTCCATTTATCATGATGTTGCTTATTGATCCAGCTGTAAGAATTGTTGTTTTCTTTATGTTGTATAATCCATGATGAAGAATGTAATCTTTGATCTTCATCAGCAAGTCATCTTTGTTTTCAGCAAGCAAGGCTATGTTATCTGCATATCTCAGGTTATTAATGACCCTTCCTCCAAATTTGGTGCAGCATTCTTCTTCATATAGTCCAACTTCTTGGATTATTAGCTTAGCATACAGATTGAATAAGTATGGTGAAAAGATACAAACATAACTCAAACCCTCCCTTATTTTAAGCCAAGCAGTATCCCCTTCTTTTTGAAAGACAGCTTCTTGGTCTATGTACAGGTTCCTCAAGAGCACAATTAAGTGTTCTGGAATTCCCATTCTTTGCAATGTTATCCATCATTTGTTTTGATCTACACAGTCAAATGCCTTTGCATAGTCATTAAAACACAGGTAAACTTCTTCTGGTATTCTTTGTTGTCAGCCAAGATCCATTTGACTTCAACAATAAAATCCCTGGTTTCACATCCTCTTCTGAATCCAGCTTGAATTTCTGTAAATTCCCTGTCAATACAGTGTTGTAGGGAGGCCTGGCAGCATAGTGCCTAAGGCACTTGATTGCTAACAAGAAGGCAGTTGGTTCAAACTCACCAGCCACTCCTTGGGAGGAAGGTTGGGCAATCTGCTTCCATAGTGATACAACCTCAGAAACGCAAGGAGGGGTCACTATAGTTGGCCCGACTCCACGGCATATAACAACACAACAACATAGCATTGTAACCCAATTCCCAAGTCTTGTATTTTTTTCCAATTCCTTCAGTGTAGCTTGGATTTCTTCTTTTAGTACCATTGGTTCTTGATTATATGCTAACTCCTGAAATAGTTGAATATCAACCAGTTATTTTGGGTACAGTGACTCTGTGTATTCTTTCCATCTTTTGATTTTTTTTTTTAATGTTTCCTGTATCAATCAATATTTTGCCCATAAGCAAAAAAAAAAAAAAAAATCTTACTGCCCTCAAGTTGTTTTCAACTCATAATGATCCATCCTTGGGTTTCCGACGTAGTATCACTATGGAAATAGATTACCCAACCTTCTTTCTGAGGAGTGGCTGGTGGGTTTTAACCACCAGCCTTGTGGTTAGCAGTCAAATGCCTTAGGCAATACATCACCAAAGCTACACACACACACACACACACATACAATAATCATCAATACACTTTGATCATAAGTCTACTCAATTTTAGACTGCCAGAATTGGTAAAAATTTTCAATGTTTTTGGCTTTGGCTTTAGTGTTTGGTGCATAAATTTGAATAACAGTTTTATTAACTAGTCTTCCTTGTAGGCTTAAGTTGTTGTTGTTGTTGTTAGGTGCCATAGAGTCATCTCCAACTCATAGTGACCCTATGCACAGCAGAATGAAACATTGCCCAGTCCTGAGCCTGCTCAATGATTCTTGCTGCACTTGAGCCCATCGCTGCTGCCACCATGTCAGTCCATCTTGTTGAGGGCCTTTCTCTCTTTTGTCAACCCTCTACCTTATCTAGCATGACATCCTTCTCCAGGGAATGGTCCCTTCTGACAATATGACCAAAGTAGTTGAGATGAAGCTTGACCATTCTAGCCTCCAAGGAGCATTCTGGCTGCACCTCCTCCAGGACAGACTTGTTAGTTCTT
>NW_006921609.1:21134552-21181055 GCF_000298275.1 Orycteropus afer afer
CTTGGGTTTCCGAGGCAGTATCACTACGGAAGTAGATTGTCCCATCTGCCTTCCGAGGAGTGGATGATGGGTTTGAACCACCAGCCTATAATTTCACATTCTGTAGGATCACTTTTCTTTGGAATGGGTACAAATATGAATTTCTTCCAGTAAGTTTGCCAGGTATCTGTCTTCCAAATCTCTTGGCAGAGCAGAGTGAGTGCCTCCAGTGGGGCATCCATTTGTTGAAACATCTCAATGGGTATTCCATCAATTCCCAGAGCCTTTTTCTTTGCCAATTCTTTCAGTGCAGCTGTGACTTCTTCCTTCAGCACCGTTGGTTTTGAATTTATGGTTCCTCCTGAAATGGATGAATATTGACCAGTTCTTTTTGGTACAGTGATTCTATGTATTCCTTCCATCTTCTTTTGATTAAAAAAAAAAAAAAATGCTTCCTGCATTATTCAATATTTTTCCCATAGAATCTTTCAGTATTGCAACTTGAAGCTTAAATTACTATCTCAGTTCTTTCAGCTTGGGAAATGCTAAGTTTGTTCTTCTATTTTAGTTTTTTTAACTCCAGGTCTTTGCACATTTCATTATAGTAATTGACTTTGTCTGCTAAAGCTGCTCTTTGAAGTCTTCTGTTCAGCTCTTTTATCTTGTCATTTCTTCCATTTGCTTTAGCTACTCTTTGCTCAAGAGCAAGTTTCAGAGTCTTTTCTGACATCCGTTTTGGTCTTTTCTTGTTTTCTCATCTTTAAATGTCCTCTTGCTTTTTTCATGGATGATTTGATGTCATTCCACAATTCTGGTTGCCAGTCATTGGTGTTCAATGCATCAAATCTATTTTTTAGATGGTCTCTAAATTCAGGAGAGATATATTCAAGGACATATTTTGGCTCTCTTGGACTTGTTTTAATTGTCTTCAACTTCAAGTTGAACTTGCATATGAGCAGTTAATGATCTGTTCCATAATCAGATCCTGGCCTTTTTTGGCTGAAGATATTGAACTATTCCATCTCCTTTTGCCACAGATGTAGTCAATCTGATTCCTGTGTACTGCATCTGGTGAAGTCCACATGTATAGCCACTGTTTGTGTTGTTGAAAAAAGGTATTTGCAATGAATAAATCTCTGGCTTTGCAAAATTCTATCATGTGATCTCCAACGTTATTTATGTCATTGAGGCCAAATTTTATAACTACCAGTGATTCTTCTTTGTTTCCAAATTTTGCATTACAGTCACCAATGATAATGTACACATCTTGAATTCATGTTTGGTCAATTCCAGACTGCAGAAGTTGATAAAAATCTTCAATTTCCTCATCTTTGGTTTTAGTGATTGTTGTGTGAATTTAAATAATAGTACTATTAACTGGTCTTCCTTGTAGACATGTGGATATTATCCTATCATTGACAGCATTGTACTTCAGGACAGTTGAAACATCCTTTGTGATGATGAATGCCATGTCATTCCTCTTCAATTTGTCACCCCCAGCAGCATAGTAGATCATATGGTTGTCTGAGTCAAAATGGCCAAAAGTGGTCCATTTCAGCTCACTAATGCCTAGGATATCAATCTTTGTGTGTTCCATATCATTTATGACAACTTCCCATTTTCCTAGATTCATACTTCATTCATTCCATGTGCTGATTATTAATGGATTTTTGCAGCTGCTTCTCCTCAATTTGAGTCATTCCACATCAGCACATGGAGGTCCTGAATGATTTATTTTATCCATATAATTAAGGATGGTTCTACTCTGATAAGGCAGCTCTTTCCCAGTCCTATTTTCAGTGCCTTTCAACCAAAGGGGCATGTCTTCCTGCACCATGTCAGACAATGTTTCCAAGCTATTCATAAATTTGCCCAGTAATGTATCAGACAGTGTTTCTCTGCTATTTTCCCTGACCAATTTTTGAGAAGTGAATGGCCTCCTCCTTCTTCCTAGTCTGTCTTAGTCTGTAAGCTGTATTGAAACCTGTGCACCATGTGTAAATTTGCTTGTGTTTGAAACACCAGTGGAACAACATCAAGACTCACAGCAATGTACAAGACCCACAGGATGACAAACTGACAGACAGGTTTGTCTCCTTTAGCTATTGGAAACCTCTGTGTCTTCCCCTTACCTAATTCCTACCTGGAACCTGCCACTTTGTGGTCCCTGGCCACTCACTCCCTTTCCTGGCTCTAAGGGGCAGAGGCCTAGCCTTGTATCCTTCTCCTTTACCTGGATATCTTGCCACTCCTGAGGTCCCCAGCCACTCCTGCACCCTCCCTTTCCTGGCTTAAGGGGGATTGGGACTTAGCCTTGCCTCCCACCCCTTAACTTGGATACCCTGGCTGGGGACCTCAGGAGGAGTAGGATATCCAGGTGTAGGCCTATGGATATTATCATATCATTGATAGTATTGTACTTCAGGATACATTAAAAAAAATTATTGTGATTAGGTGAAAATTTATAGGGCAAATTAATTTTCCATACACCAACTCACATTCACTTTGTCTCATAAAGTTGACTGAAATTTCCCAGAATGCAACAGTGCCTCTCCGACTTCTTCCCCATAGTTACCTTTGCCCTTTGTCCTTCCCTCCCATGCACTTCCCCCCTCCAACTGTCTCCCTGTGCATATATAGCCCTTCTATTCTCCCATGGTTGATGTCTCCAAGCAGTGTATTTACCTAATGTAAATGTTCATCTCATATGCCTGTCTGCCTGTCTTGTTTGGCTAGAAGCCACAGGAGGGGGTTCAATCCCAGACCTGAAAGGCAGTTAGGGATCATAGTTTCAGTTATTACATTAGGCTCTATCAGACCATGAAAACTGATCTTTTTTTTTTTTTTTTTTTCCTAATGATTTTAAGTATTTTTCCACATTGTTATCCCACTCTATCCAGGATCTCCTAAATAGATTCTCCTCCAAGTGGTTGACAGTGGTAGCCAAGCAACATCTAGTTATTTTGGTCTCATAGTTGTATAGACTGAAGATATCATGGTGTACCAGTCTCTTGAACCAATTTTTTCCATCCACGTGTCTTTGGTTTTCTTCATTCTTCTTTGCTCTGGATGAGGAGAGACCCATCATTGCATGTAGATGGTTGCCTGCAAGCTTTTAAGATTCCAGTTGTTACTTGCCAAAGTAAGATGTGAAACAACATTTTGTGTAGTATGTTATGCCAATTGAGCTTGATGTCCCCTAAGATCATTGTCCCAATCCCACAGGTCCAACTATTCGCTCCCTCTGGGTAACTGGCTGTGACCAAGGAGTGACTATGACCTTGTCCCTTGTCAGATCTACTGTATACCTGGGTATTCTCACAGAACATATAAATACATTGTAGAAACACTGTCTGCTAACCACATGGTCTTTTGCTCACTCCCCTCTGCATAGACATACCTAATAATTCAGCCTGTCCACCCATCTATCCACCCGTGTATCCATTTTTGCCTTCACTGACAATTCAGTACTGTAAGTGCGAAAGGGTTCATCTTTGTTGTCTGTAACTTCCATGCACTTCTCTCTGTCTTCCTCTTTGTCAATGTCACCATGGTGATCACTCATATTTGGTATAATGCCCTTCTCTTCACCCAAATCAGTACTTGTCTCTACCTATATAACACTGTTCCCTTCACTCCCCTCTTACCCCTAGCAACCAACAAATAAAATTTATTTCCATATATAAAACTTTCCTTGACTTTTACAATAATGGACTAATACAATATTTGTCCTTCTGTGATTGATTTATTTCACTCAGTCTAATATCCTGAAAGTTCATCCATGCTATGTGGTGTTTGCAGATACTACATTATTCTTTAGCATTGCATAGTATTTCATTGTGTATATGTACCATAGTTTGGCTATCCATTCTTCTATTGATGAAGGTTGTTTCCATCTTTTTGCTATCACAATTAGTGCTGTGATGAACATGGATGTGCATTTAGCTGTTCTTGTCTTGGCTCTCACTTCTTTAAGATATATAGCTAGTAATGGAATGGCTGGGTCAAATGGTATTTCTAATTCCAACTTTTTAAGGAATTGTCATATTGCTTTCTGCAGTGGTTGGACCATTTGACAGTCCCACTAGCCGTGTATGAGAGTTCCAATCTCTGTATCCTCCCAGCATTTATTATTTTCAGTCTTGTTGAACTTTGCTAGTAGTACTGGGGCAAGATGGCTTCTCATTGTTGTTTGGAGTTGCATCTCTCTAATGGCTAATGGTTGTGAACCTTTCTTCATATGTTTGTTGGTAGCCTGAATATTCTTTTTGGTGAAGTATCTACTCATGTCTTCTGCTCATTTTTTAATTGGATTATTTGTCTTTTTTATTGTTGTTGTTGTTGTTGAAGTGTTCGAGTTTTCTATAAATTTTAGAGATAAGTCTCTTGTCAGATATGCTGTTGCCAAAGAGTTTTTCCCAATCTGTAGGTTCTTTTTAGATTTCTTTGGAAAAGTCTTTGGAAGCACATGAAAATAGAATTTTTAGAACATCCAATTTTTCTAGTTTACCTTCTGCATTTTAGGTTATATATATAGTCCTGTTATGCCATATACTAAGGCCCCTAAATTTGCCCCTAGATTTTCCTTGAGGAACTTTATAGTTTTAGGTTTCATATTTAAGTCTTTGATCCATCTAAAGTTAGTTTTTGTGTATGGTGTTTGGTACAGATATTGTTTCATTTTTCTGCAAATAGATATCCAGTTTTGCCAGTACTACTTGTTAAAAAGACAAGCTCTTCCTCATTTAAAAAAATTTAGCCCTCTGTTAAAGATCATCTGTCTATAGGTCGATGGATCTATTTCTGGGTTGTCAATTCTATCCCATTAGTCTATGTGTCTGTCATTATACCAATACCAGACATTTTTGACTACTGTGGCTAGATAGTAGATTTTAAGATATGGGAATGTGAGACCTCTTACTTTATTGTTTTTACTCAATAGTGCTTTGGTTATCTGATGCCATTTCCTTTCCATATAAAGTTCAAACCAAACCAAACTCACTGTCATTGAGTTGATTGCAACTCATAGCGACCCATCTTTGGGTTTCCAATGTGATATCTCTACAGAAGTAAGTTGCCCAACCTTTCTTCTGAGGAGTGGCTGGTGGATTTGAACTACGATCCTTCTGGTTAGGAGTAAAATGCCTTAGGCACTATGCCACAAGAGCTCCCCATATAAAGTTAGTGATTATTTTTTCCATATCATTAAAAAATGTTGATGGGATCTGGATTGCACTGAATGTATAAATTGCTTTGGGTAGAATTGACATTTTCGCAATGTTCAATCTTCCTACCCACAAGCATGGTATGTTTTCCACTCACGTAGATCTTTTATGGTTTCTTGAAGTAGTCTTTTGTAGTTTTCTTTGTATTGGTCTTTTGTGTCCCTGGTAAGATTTATTTCAGAATACATCTTGAAGTATTCTTTGTGACAATGAATGTTATGCCATTCCTCTTCAATTTGTCATTCTTAGCATAATAGATCATATATTTATCTGATTCAAAAGACCAATACCAATCCATTTTAGCTCACTAATGCTTAGGATACCAGTCTTTATGTGTTCCATTTCATGATTGACAACTTCTAATTTCCCTAGATTCATATTACATACATTCCATGTTCCATAAAGGGGGAAAAGTTATGGATACTTCTTAGTCATAACCAAACATCTTGAGGTAATGAGTCACTAGGCTGGGTGGCTCAGGAGCATAGTCTTGGGAGACACTAAAGTAAATTGGCATACCAGTCCACAAAAACAGTGTTCCGCATCCTAGTTTGTTGATTAGAAACTACGGTATTGAAAGCTGAAGAGAAACCATCTGAAATGTAAACATTGGTCTCTCCTTGTCCAGAGCACAGAAGTGTGAAGAAAATTAAAGGCACAAAGAAATAATTAGCCCAAAGGACCACATGAAATCCAGCCTCCACAACCCTCAGTCTATAACTAGCTTGTATGTGTTTACCACTGCTGACAGCTATGAAAGATTATAGCCCTTCAATCCAGGACTTGAACTTACTTCCATGGCTCAACTCTCAATTAAATGATATGACCATAAGGTGAAGAAAAATATCAGGAATGTATGCATTCATTAGATCATTCAACCATATGAGATTAAAATGGCAGCATTTGCACAGGGATAAAGCTAAGAAGACAGAAAGGTATAGGAAAGAACAGTAAGGGAATTGGTAAACACAGGGAGAATGTTGGAAGAGTGTTGTTACATTGTGGGTATTGCAATGAATTCAAATGGATATGAATTGTTAAATAGAAAACTAATTTGCTTTGTAGACATTCACCCAAAACACAATAAAAATAAATAAATAAAATAATGCTTTTTATTATTCCCAAGAATCGTGCTCACTTTGAAATAACAGATGGTAAATTTTTAGCCTATTTTTTTTTCCCAAGAAACCTGTATCTCTAGGATTTTGTGTATTCCATTTGACTTGTTTTTCCGTACCACAGCATAACCTTCAAAAAATCAGCTGTACATTTTTTAATCACAAGATTGTAAACAGCTTTGGGGGAATTGCAGCCATTTCTCTAGACCTGAATACCACTTTGCAAATGCCTCATTCTTTCTCTCTCACCCTCAATAAATAGTTAAAGTCTTAAACAACAACAACAACAACAACAACAACAACAAAACTAGCTCTCTGCTCTTTTGATGCCTTAAACACATCTTGCATAACAAATTCATATAAAATTTCATTGTTGTTATATGTTATCGAGTTGGACCTGATTCATAGTGACCCCTCCTTGGGTTTCCAAAGTGGTATCACTACAGAAGTAGATTGCCCAACCTTCCTTCTGAGGAGTGGCTGGTGGGTTTGAACTGCCAGCCTTCTGGTTAGCAGTCAAGTGCCTTAGGCACTATGCTACCACAGCTCCTTCATATATGACAGACATGCTAATATTACAGAGATAGGAATCAACTTCCCATCCCTTTTGTTGATATCAGGCAATTAGAAATAGAATATAATCTAATTTAAACAAAATCATTTAATGATTCAGGTTTGCTAGAATTTTATGTTCTGATTTTGAAAAGATGAAGAGTGATTTTTAATATTTTAGTCAACTTACATATGTTGAATACTATTAATTCTTCTGAGAACTCATTTTAAAATTTGGTTCTAGTGATTAGCAAACCTTTAATTTCACCAATAAAAATTTTCCTAAGATTCATTTTTGAATCTAAGGTTGGCACAAATGTTTACGCACTCAGATGCTAACTGAAAGGTACTCAAAAGCAACTTGTAAGAAATGTCTGGAGATCTAGTTGAGAAAAATAAGTCACTGGCGAGCATATGCGGGACCATTCTACTCTAACATGTACAAGGTCATCAGGAATTGGAATTAATTCAAAGCAACTTTTTTTTTTTTTTTTTCCTTTTTGAAAGATTCATTATTTTAACAGGAAAAGGTCTTGATACAGATTGAGATATGGATAGTAGAAGTGCCTATAGTAGATATTCCCAAATTTAGATTTCCTACGCTTAATAGTAATTCAACATCCTTGGAGTTTAAATTTCTCAGTAATACAACTAACTAAGGCTAAGTACATTATAATCTACCTAGCACATCAATCCATGACTCATCTGTAAGGTATCTTATTGGGGAAGCCTGTGTGTTATTGTGATGCTGGAGGAAATACTGTTGGAAGTTTCCTGAGATGCAATAATCACCTGACTTTCTCTCTTATACTTTGGTCATGTAGTCAGATGGGACCAGTTCTTGGAGAAGAGTACCATGCCATTTAAAGTAGAGGGTCAGAAAGAAAGGAGAAGACTTGCAATGAAGTGGATTAACACAGTGGCTATCATGATGGTCTCAAGCAAAGCACTGATTGTGAGAATGGTGCAGGACAGGGCAGTGTTTTGTTCTGTTATGCATCGGGTCACTATGAGTCAGAACCACATCCATAGCTCCTCACAAAAACAACAGAACACAAATAATGTCTAATATGTAATGTATAACATGTTTTAAAATACAGTCATTAAAACAATAAATGTGCTCAGTGTTACTAAAACTAAATGCTACATATTAATCAAAAGTTGGTGATATCTTTGTGTAAGGCTTGGTGCTCATCAATATTCTTTTGTTCTCTGAGAAGCACTACATCATAGAATGCTATCAAGCTCAATTTTTCCTTTGGCTTAAAGATGTTTTATTAATTTTACATATGATTTATTCCCTTAGTCCCTTATCATCTTATATCATTAATATATTAACCAAGACTCTTGGTTACAAGAATGTAAGTAATTCAAACCAATTTTCAAACACATACATATTGAAAAAAATCCAGAAAAATGATGAGGTTCAAGATTAGCTTATCCTCACTCCATCTCCATTGTCTCATTAGTCATCATGTCTTTGCCATCTCTATGTATCAGTTGATATTAATACTGGCATTCATTTTATTGGAAAAGTTATTGCAGTTTATCTTTAGAGCATTTAAATCAGATTAGAAGAATGAATGTATATGTGTCAGAATTATGAGCAAAGAATTTATGCTTCATTTATGCTTCATTTTGATTGGATTGTTTCATCACATTACCATCCCTGAAGCAATAACTGTGGCCAGGGGATGAATGGAGATGATTGGTGTAATCAAGAATCTATCCTTAATTCCCAAAATAGGTATGATGTTCCTTAGAATAGCATGTTAGAATTAGGGAAAGTGATAAAGAGAAAGGCAAACAATGAATGATAAGGAGGAAATAAATACACATATATTGGAAGTATTCATCTTCTATTGCTTCTCCATGTGGATATCACAGTATACCACCTAATTTCAAATAGTTGGAAGAAAGGCAGGAGGGGATTTGTTAAACAATTTGTTCAGGCCCTTTCAATATCGTAACTATTGTCATGATTTATAGATGTCATAACAAAAAAGAACTAGGTATTAATTTAATATGCAGCTATTATAAAAGAACTGTATAAAAAGATATTCTAAAATTTCTCCTTGGTCATTCTTATGCTGAGCTAGTAATACAGGAAGTTGTTATTCTGTACTATGTATGTAAGCATTAGCCAAAATTCAATAGATATCATATGGAGAGGGAAAACGGAAAACACTTCCAATCCTTTTAATCCAGAATGCACTTTTCCAAATGAAGGTGAAAGCAATCTGGGAACTAGAATCCATATCCACTGATCACTGAACTCCTGCTAATCCAGCACTAGTTTTATCTATTTTTTTTTTTTTTTGTAGAGAAAATGAGATTTCGTCATTGTGGTGTTCTTTGATTGGTTTACATAACTTTATATTCATTATAGAAATAATGTTCTTTCCATTCAAAATAAAAATTCTCAACTTTTCCAAGTTGTTTAAATAGAATATATTTGTAATATTTCCATATATCTGATTCAAATAATTCATGCCCAGTTTAGCATAAACTCTTATGTCGATATCTCCTTGCCTCCAGTAAAGCAGAAAAGAACAGAAGCTAATAATAATAGGTGTAGTCACATTTAATTACTAGAATTAATGTAAAGGCTTTGTAATTACTTTCTATAAAGCTTTCTTTTTAATTCAATGAAACCAGGCCAGAAAAGCAGCTAATTTCTAAAATCCTGTGGCTTCTTGCCAAGGGTTTAAGCAACCAGTGATAGTCAGGGTCATTGGCTCCCTGAAAAACCATGGATGCCTGCTAGTTGTAGGTTTCAATAACACAATTGGGGAGGTTCAATTTAACTTGGTACCAAAAAAGAGCCAGTGGGAGTTTTCAATAAACTCAATCAATGTTAAAAGCAAAGTGCTGTTAAAAACATGGGTAAACATTGATTTTGGGCTTCACATCCATTCAGGAAATATTCTTGGTGAATTCTCTACTACTGTATTCCTACAGTAAGAACTGAATGCTATGGCAACACATAAAATTGTACAGGACAGTTTTCATGGTCAGTTTTTGCTTCTGTTTTGAATGATTAAATTTTAGGAATTATGTAGCATTTTGGCCTCATGCAATGTGCATACCTAATTTTCACTATGACTGTAATTTTTGTCCATGTGATAGGCAGCAAATCTTTTACTTTGAGCATTTCCTTTAGTATCACCTCTGAATCCATTCTTATTCAACTTATGTCTACAAAAACACATTGTGCTGATCTGTACATAAATAGGTCACAAATTGTTGCTACAGATAGCTCAGAAATACATTTTATACTGAGCAAATTTTGGATAACTGAAAGGAAATTAACAGAAATACTGGAAGGAGAAACTTTATATCATGTTAACAACAGAGAATATGTAAAATCAAAACAACAAGAGCAATAAGAATGGCCTCTTGAATTAAAAAAAAAAGAGTCAGGTACACTTTAATATTAAATTTAGCTATTTCAAGCAAAAACACAACATTTTCCCATTTTATAAGAATATCTGATTGATCTGATTGGTTATTGGGCTGGTAGGATGTAAAAATGTTGTATACTCTCAAAAATAACCCACTTGGAGATAGTCAATGAAAGAAATTGATCCAGAGTCCTTGAGAGAAGCCAAAAGCCTTCTGGATAATCATATGTAAATACCAAGTCCAGAGGGGCAGAACTAGATAGCAAAGGAGAAGCAACATTCTACTTGGGAATAGGACTGCAGCTGATGTTGATTGACAAGCATTGAAGAGAGAAACACCAAAAAAAAAAAAAACAAATAAAACTAAATTCACTCCCATGGAATAAAATCTAACTCATAGAGACCTCCATTAGATTTCCAAGGCTGTAAATCTTTACAGAAGCCAACTTCCCCATCTTTCTTCTGTAGAGCAGCTCGTGGGTTTGAACCACTAACCCTTTTGGTTAGGAGCCAAATGCCTGAAGCACTACACCACCACAGGTTCTTGAAGAGAGATGGTGACTAGTGTCAATTAAACTCTGTTTAACCTAGTATTACTAAAGTCACTATTAATAATTTTTCTAAATGATTACATTAAAACATATTTTAAATAGACAATCTATATTTGTTTGAATCTCTCATTTGTTGTACTTGACTTAGGTACTTACAGATTCCACACTTTTGCCTTCTGGTATTTCATGAGGCTGCATCCAGGCATAGATCTCTTTCACTTACTTCTCTAAGCACTTGGTGATCTTGTTCAATTGGAAAAATTTTTCTGTTATCTTCGGGTATAATTTCTTCATTTCTAATTTCTCCCTCTCCTTTTTCTTTTATACACCCTTTGAGAGTACAATATTAGTGCCCTAAATAAACCCTCCTTTTTGACTATTCGTTTTCATATTCTTTTCCTCTTCAAGCAAATATTTCAAATGATATTTTTAAAGTTTACCCATTTAATTCATGTTTCTTGCCACTTATTATTACAATTTTTGTAGCAAAATTTATAAATACTTACAGATAGGCTACAATATCTTATCAAATGCACCTTAGGATAAAATTTAGCTTATGTAAAAGTTTCTCCAGTTTCTTCCTTTTTTTTTTTTTTTTAATAGTACTAGTTTCTCAAAGATCTGATGACCCTGGTTTTCTGTTAATATTTAAGAATGAAGGAGTAGTTTGATCTATATATTCAGGTAACTCAGGTTTCCTCCATCATTATGTAATGAGTCTCAGTTTCCCAAAATGCCTGTTCACTGAATAATAATGCTGACTGGACGCTGAAAGGATATGGAAGAGCTGTCTCACATATAGGCAAGTTCTAGTGAGCCCCCACTCCTTACCATAGCAAATCTAAAATGAAATGAAATGACTCAGAAATGCTAATATTATCTTGGAAAATCTTCATTTTTCCCAGTTATACAATTTCTAGAACTAGGAGGAAAAACACCTTTCATTTCTCAAAACTAAGAAACTGAGACTCAATACAAAATGAAGGACAAAATCTAAGGCACCTGAATATATTGATCAAACTACTCCTTCATTCTTAAATATTAACAGAAAACCAAGTTCATCAGAGTTTTGAGAAGTATCTGGTGTTTCTCCTTACTGCATAAGTTGTCAGGAAATGGAGAGAAAGGAGGGCCGACTGACCAACTGACTTTTACCACCAAGCCTTTAATCAACCTGCTTTCAATTCATTCCTATTCTCAAAAATATGTATCCCAATGTTTCTATCATTTGAAAAATTACTCTTACTTCTCCTTTTGCATTCTTACATGTGTATGCTGGATCACAGTGTCTTCTATTCTGTTTAATTTCTCAATAAGCTTGCCTTGATTATTTATATATCAGAAAAATTTAGTAGATAAGTAGATTTAGTAGACAAATCTACTGGCGGCCACAACAATGGATTAGAGCATACCAACATCTTGAAGATGGTGCATGACCTGGCAGTGTTTCTGTTGTACATGAGGTTACCATGTGTCACAGCTGACTTGATGATAATTAGCAAAAACTATGTGCATATATTTATATACAATAATATATATGTAAGAAATCCATATATTCTTTGCATGTTCATGGCCCATTGTTACTATGCACACTGGATTTATCACAGTTACAGACTTTAACATTTTGTACTTAGTCATAGTAAGATTTCAGGAGAAACAGCAGGCAAATACAGTTGCTCCTTTACCTAGTGAGCTTGAACATATTCCAAGTTTTTTGTTGTTCCTGTTCAAATATATTTGTACTAGTCTGCTATAGTGCCTGTAATAAATTAGCACAAACTTACTGACTTGAAACCAGATAATTTTTTTCTGATAGTTATGAAGGTCTGAAGTTGAAAATGGGTTTTATGGGTTTAAAATTGATGTGTCAGCACAGCTGTGTTCCTGTGGGAGGCTCTGATGGAGAATCTGTTTACTGTCTTTTTCAGCTTTGAGAGGCTATTTGCATTCCTTGACTCATAACTGCATCCCTCAGCATCATTGTCATACCTCCTTTTCTGACTCACCCACCTCCTTCTTTCTATTTGAAGGACTCTTATGATTACATTGAAGTTTTCTGGATATTCTGGAATTATACCTCTAAGTCAAAATATGTAACATAATCACATCTGCAAAGTCCCTTTTCCCAAGGTAACATATTCAAAAGTTCTGGACATCAAGTTATGAGCCACATTGGGGGTCATTTTTCTCCCTACACAGTCATATACATGATTGTATATTTTATATCATCAGTTAATATCTCGGAATATCATCAGTGATGACTATGGAGATAATTTGTCTACTATATTTCATAATTTATTTAAAAATTGCCAAATAATATTTAATTTAGAAAACAATTACTGAATGCCTACAGAACATCCACCATGGTGCTAGGGAAGAAAGATAACTGGGCAATCTAAGGCTTCATCTATGGCTCTGGAGGCATAGTGCCTAAAGTATTTGACTGTTAACTAGAAGGCTGGCAGTTCAAATTCATGAGACACTCCTCAGAAGGAAAATTGGGCAATCTACTTCTGTATAGCTACCACCTCAGAAACCCAAGGAGGAGTCATTATGAGTCAAATCAACTCAACAGCAATGAATTTTTTTTAAGCCGTTATATGAGGTACCATATCTATATATCTATATATCTATATATTTATATATCTATATATCTATATCTAATATCTATGTCTGTTTATCTATCTATCTATCTATCTATCTATCTATCTATGTATCATCTCCAACAGAATACTCTCCAATATAGTGGTGGAAGAAAAGTCTACTAGTGACCACAACAATGTACTAGGACACACCAACATCTTGAAGATGGTACAGGACCTGGCAGTGTTTCTGTTGTACATGAGGTTATCATGTGTCAGAGCTGACTCAATGATAATTAGCAAAAACTACATGCATATATTTTTATCTATATCTATATCTATATCTATATATGTTTCACTTCTCATTTTAGAGTGAAAACAGAGAGAGCTCTAAGAGATGCCAGTACTTCTATAACCAGTGACAAAGCAGAGATAAAATCTCTATATTCTGAATACTATACATTTCACAACAATATTTATCACTTTTTTAAAATATTTTGTATTTTTATAATTAATACATATTCCACAAAATAAACATGTAAAGTCTTCTTTAAGCATCTATGGAAATTATTGTTTCTTATGATTCTTGAATATTTATGATGCAATTCCTTGCTTTGAAGTATTAGGTTAGATTGTATAGTGCTAACAAAGTAGTAAAAAGGCAAATACCTCTGATGAGAAAGTTACCAGTACTTAAATAGGGCAACCATGCATCAACACTGAAATGAATGTAAACAATTTTAGTGTGATAATTAATTTTATTTATATTCTTAATTTTTGCCTGAAATTGAAACTTAAACAGATTTAAGAAGGAGATTTCGACACCATTAAACTTTTAGTTCCTTCCACTTTCAAATAGTCTTGTCTAAATGCATGATAGATAGTAGGGAAGTCTGCTGAGAGAACTCCCACAAATTGCTAAAGGGCCAGATTGAGACTGATATTTCTCTAATATCCCCCACAACACTTAGCCCAGTTTTGTATTTTTAGGAACTCAATAAACACTTGCTGATAAATTAGTTAAATTCTCAGAAGCAGCAAAAAGAAAGACAAAAAAAAAAAAAATTGAGAAGATAAGCATGGGTATGTTCATCTCAGGCTCCTCTAGGGCTAGATTCTAACAGAATTCAATTACTTCAGAGCAGTTTACATCTGTGGTAACTCCTGCAAATGGCCTCACTCCAACATGGATAAAAAAAATGAACAAATAAACATAAAAACTTAAGATTACTGCAACTTGATTTTTGAACAATTCTCTTTTTAGGGAATAAAGGTAAGATTGAATGACAATTCTCTGAAATTCTTAAAGGCAAGGTACACCTCATGGCTGTTAATTTTTGACACAGAAAAACACCTAGTATATGTATTGGTTTATAATGAAAAAGTCTTGTCTTCACAACAGATGGTTTACAGAAAGTATGTTAAAAAAAATGAACCTTCAGACTCTAGTCAAGACACCCTATCATCAGCAAATTTCATACAGCTGCAGTTGAGATCATTTTAATGTGCAACAGACTTTTCTAAAGCCCATGCCAATCATTATTTATGAATGATTTCAAATGCTGAATTCAAGAATCCTGGTACAGAATTGCAAAAATGTATCATTAAACCTCTGAATTTTAAAGGAGATGGTGGCGAAACCTTGTGCTAAGCGGCAACCCAAAGTGCTATGAAAACACATTAACTTTGGAAGGATCTGCTCCATCACTACCGTCTGACCCTGAAAAAAAGATCAAACAAAGAAAAAATAAGAAAACAAACAAAACCCAGCAGAGGTCCAGACTGTTTTATCTTTGAAGGAGCCCAACAATAACAAGAACGAGAAAAAATGATTGGTACTGTTAGCACGGAGAAGGATAAAATGCTTCCAAACAAGCACAATTGACCATCTGGAGTCACTACTCCTAAAATAAAAGTCATGAGAAAAAAAAAAGTAAAAAGTGATCATTCATGCTCAGTAATTATTTCATGGCTGGCTTTCCTTATTGCATAAAAGGAATGCTAATATTATTATGAATGTGAATTATATAATTTCAAAGAGTATTTTCTTCCTTAAAGAGTTGGAAATAGAAATACCATTTGATTCAGTAATACCATTATTAGGGATAAACCCTCAAGCACTGAGAATCATGACAAGAATAGATATATGCACATCCATGTTCATTGCCCACTACTTGTCTCTCATACTCCTCTAGGCCAAGAAATTTGAAAGACAGTTACCTGGGCAACTGACTAGAAGAGATTCATATTTGTACCAATTCAAAAGAAAAGAGATCCAGCAGAATGTGGAAATTATTCAGCAATGTCATTAATATCACATACAAGTAAAACTTTGCTGAAGATAATTTAAAAACAGTTGCAGCAGTATAGTGACAGGGAACTTCCAGAAATGCAAACTGGATTCAGAAGACAATGTGGAATGAAGGATATCACTACTGACGTCAGATGGATCTTGACTGAAAGCAAAGAATAAATAAAGATATTTACCTGTGTTTTATTGTCTATGCAAAAGCATTCAACTGTGTGGATCATACCAAAATATAGATAACATTGAGAGGATTGGAAATTCCAGAATACTTAATTGTGCTCATTAGGAACCTGTACATAGACCAGGTGGCTGAGGTTCAAATAGAACAAGGGCCTACTGTCCAGTGTAAAATTCTTTCACCATAGTTAATCAATCTGTATGCTGAACAAATAACCCATGAAGCTATACTATATAAAGAAGAATGTGACATCAGGATTAGAGGAAGACTCATTAATAACCTGTGATATGTGGATGACACAATCTTGTTTGCTGAAAGTGAAGATGATTTGAAGCACTTACTGATAAAGATTAAAGACTACAGTCTGCAGTATGGATTACACTTCAACATAAATAAAATTAAAGTCCCCACAACTGGACCAATAAGCAACATCACAACAAATGGAGAAAAGATGGACATTGCCAAATATTTCATATTACTTGTATCTACAATCAACATCAATGGAAGAAGACATTAAGGAATCAGATGTCATATTGCACTAGACAAAACTGCTGAAAAAGACCTCTTTAAGATTCGAGCAGAATTAAATGAGACAGAATATAGACAGACAAAAGAAAAAATCAACAAGACTACAAGTTGGTTTTTGAAAAGATCAATAAAATTGACAAAGCACTGGCAAGTTAAACTAAAGGAAAAAAAGGAGAGAATACAAATAACAAGAATAAGAAACATATTGGGCAATGTCACAAGAGAAGCAACTGAAATAAAAAGGATATTATCAGGATACTATCATGAACTGTACTCCAACAAATTTGAGAATCTAGAACAAATGGACAGATTTCTAGAAACATACTACTTACCTAAACTAACACAGACTGAAGTGGAAAATATCAATAAACCCTTAACAAAACAAAAATTGAACAGATCATGAAAAAATTACCAATTAAAAAAATCCTGCCCCAGACAGTTACATTGGAGAATTCTACCAAATGTTCAGAGAAGACCTGACATGAATCCTACTGAAACTGTTCCAGAATAAAGTAATGGACGGAATCCTCCCAAATTCATTTTACAAAGCAAACATAAACTTGATACTAAAACCAGGTGAGATAGTTGGAGCTGTGTGTCAACTTGGCTGGACCACAATTCTATGTGGTTTAAGCAATTGTGATGTGGATTATTTCCATGATGGGATCAGATGTATATGTTTTGAGCAACCAATCCATTGAAAGGGAGTTTCCTTAGGGGTGTGGCTAGCTTCCAATATATTTATGTACATCCCGGGAAAAGAGACACTCTTCTGTGGATCGGGATCCTATTGTGCTGCCTACAACTGTTCATGAGTGAATAATCCACCATTTGGCCTGGAGATCTTGGATTCGTCATTCATTGGAGTCAACAGCCAGTATACTGCCTGCCAACCTTGAGCTCATTGTTCCCTGCAGCTGTGTGAGTCAGGAAAAACCTCCAGGTTGACATTTGATCCAAGAACTTGGAACTTGCCAGCTTCTTTAAGTGTGCCATTTTCCTAAGATAAACTTCTCTTTCTCTATATTTATATATAAGCTTTACTGGTTTTGCTTCTCTAGAGAACCCAGTCTAAAACACCAGGCAAAGACATCACTAAAATGGAATACTACAAACGAATATCCCTCATAAATATAGATGCAAAAATCTTCAACAAAAGCCTAGCCAATAGACTCTGACAGCATATCAAAAAAATAATACATAATGATTAAGTGGGGTTCATATCGGGTATGCAAGGATGGTTCAACATTAGAAAAAAATCAATGGAACACATCACATAAGTAAAATATAGGAAAATAACCAAATGATCATATCAATTGATGCGGAAAAGGCATTTGATAATATCCAAGACACATTCCTGATAAAAACTCTCAGAAAAATAGGAATAAAAGTGAAATTCCTCAACATAATAATGGGCATATGTACAAAACCATCATCTAACATTATTTTGAATAGAGAGAGACTTAAGCTTTTGCCCCTGCACACAAGAACCAGAAAATGATGCCCTCTATCACCATTTGTATTCAACATTTTATTGGAAGTTCTGGCCAGAACAATAAGACAAGACAGGGATATCAAAGTCATCCAATTGGTAGAGAAGAAGTCAAACTGTCCCTATTTGCTGATGTTATGGCCCTATGCATAGAAAACCCAAGAGACTCAGCAAGAAAACTACTGGAATTAATTGAGAAATTTAGCATAGTGACAGGATGCAAAATCAACATAAAAAATTAGTTGGATTCCTCTACACCAGCAAAGAGATTGATAAAAAAAGAAGTAAGAAAATCAATACCATTTATAACAGCTACCAAAAAATAAAATTTTGTTCTTGTTGTTAGGTGCCATCAAGTCAGCTCTGACTCATAGTGATCCTGTGTATAACAGAACAAAACACTGTCCAAAGATGTACCAGCCTCACAACCCTTGCTATACTTGAGCCTATAGCTGCAGCCATTGTGTCAGTCCATCTCGTTGAGGGCCTTTGCCTTTACTGACCCTCCAAGCATATATCCTTCTCCAGGGAATGGTCCCTTCTGACAACATGACCAAAGTAGGTGAGACAAAGTCTGGCCATTCTCATTTCCAAGGAACATTCTGGCTACACTTCCTCCAGGGTAGATCTGTTAGTTCTGGCAGTCCATAGTACTTTCAGTATTTTTCACCAACACCACAACTCAAAAGCATCAGTTCTTCTCTGGTCTTCCTTATTTATTGCCCACTCTCACATGCATGTGAGGTGATTGAAAATACCATGTCTTGGGTTAGTTGCACCCTAAAATTCAAAGAGACATCTTTGCTTTTCAGCACTTTAAAGAGATCTTTTGCAGCAGGTTTACCCAGTGCAATTTGTCTGTCATCTGATGTCTTGACTGCTACTTCCATTGGTGTTAATTGTAGAATCAAGTAACATGAAGTCTTTGACAACTTCAAGTTTTCTCCATTTTTCATGATGCTGCTTATTGTTCCAGTTGTGAGGATTTTTTTTTTTTTTAATTTTATGTTGAGGTGTATTCCATACTGCAAACTGTAGTCTTTAATCTTCATCAGTAAATGCTACAAGTCATCTTCACTTTCACCAAACAAAGTTGTGTTGTCTGCATATCACAAGTTGTTAATGAATCTTCTTCCAACCCTGATGCCCCATTCTTCTTCATAGTCCAGCTTCTTGGATTACTTGCTCAGCATAGAGATTAAATAAGTATGGTGAAATGATACAACTCTGATGCACTCCCATCTTGATTAACCATGCACTATCCCCTTGTTCTGTTTGAACAACAGCCTTGTGGTCTATGTACCAATTCCTTATGAACACAGTTAAGTGTTCTGGAATTCCCATACTACTCAATGTTATCCATAATTTGTTATGATCCACACAGCTGAATCCTTTTGCATAGTCAATAAAACACAAGTAGACATCTTTTGGTTATTCTTTGCTTTCAAACAAGATCCATTCACATCAGCAGTGATGTCCCTCATTTCATGACCTCTTCTGAATCCAACTTGCATTTCGTGTTCTATGTCAATAGATTCCTGCAACCATATTTGAATTACCTTCAGTAAGATATTACATGCATGAGATATTAATTATATTGTTTGATTATTTCCACATACTGTGGGATCACCTTGCTTTGGCATGGGTACAAATATGGACCTCTTCCAGTTAGTTGGCCAGGCTGCTATCTTCCAAGTCTCTTGGCATAGCCAATTGAATGCCTCCAGAGCAGCATCCATTTGTTGAAACATCTCAATGGATATTCCATCAATTCTTCGAGCCTTGTTATTGCCAGTTTCTTTAGTGCAACTTCAACTTTTTCCTTCAATACCATTGGTTCTTGATCATATACCCCCTCCTGAAATGGATGAACATTGACCAATTATTTTAAGTACAGTGACTTCCATTTTAGTACAGTATTTGGTACAGTATTCATTTGATTTTCTTTTAATGTTTCCTAAATCACTCAATATTTTGCCCATGGAATCCTTCAATATTGCAATTCAAGGCTTAGATATTTTCTTCAGTTCTTGAAGGTTGAGAAATGCTGAGTGTGTTCTTCTCTTTTGGTTTCCTAACTGCAGGTCCTTCCACATTTCATTATAATAATTGGCTTTGTCTTCTCCAGCTGCTCTTTCAAATCTTTTGTTCAGCTCTTTTGCCTTGTCATTTCTTCAGTTTGCTTTAGCTACTCTGCCTCCATTCAAGGGAAAGTTTGAGAGTCACTTCTGACATCCATTTTTGTCTTCTCTTCCTTTGCTGTCTTTTTAATGACCTTTTGCTTTCTTCATAGATGATGCTCTTGATGTCATCTCATAATTCATCTGGTTTTTGAGCATTGGTGTTTAATTAATCAAATATATTCTTTAGATTGTCTCTAATTTCAGAAGGGATGTGATAAAGGTCATATTTTGGCTCTTGTGGACTTTTTTTTAATTGTCTTTAGATTCAATTTGAACTTGCATATGAGCACTCGATGGTCTGCTCCGCAATTAGCTCCTGGCCTTGTTTTGGTTGAAGATACTGAGATTCACCATTGCCTCTTTCTACAGATACAATCAATTTGATTTCTGTGTACCTCATCTGATGAAGTCCATGTGTATAGTCACCATTTGTGTTGTTGGAAAAGGTATTTGTGGTGAATAAGACATTGGTCTTGCAAAATTCTATCATGTGATCTCTGGCATCCTTTCTATCAGCAAGGCCATTATTTCCCAACTACTGGTGATTCTTCTTTGTTTCCAAATTTTGCATTCCAATCACCAGTGATAATCAGCACATCTTGATTGCATGTTTGGTCAATTTCAGACTGCAGAAGTTGGTAAAAATCTTCAATTTCCTTATCTTAGCATTGGTGGTTTGTGTGCAAATTTGAATAATAGTATTATTAACTGGTCTTTCTTGTGGGCACATGGATATTATCTTATAACTGACAGTAATGTATTTCAAGATAGATATTGAAATTTTCTTTGTGAAGATGAATGATATGCTATTCTTCTTCAATTTGTCATTCTTGCATAGTAATTAATATAATTGTCTGATTCAAAATGGCCCAAATTAGTCCATTTCAGGTCACTAATATTTATGCATTCCATTCACTTTTTGACAACTTCCAATTTTCCTAGATTCATACTTCATACAGTTCACATTCTAATTATAAGTGGATGTTTTCAGCTGTTGCTTCCCATTTTAAGTCTTGCCACATTGGCAAATGGAGGTCCTAAAACTTTACTCCATCCACATCATTAAGGTGGACTCCACTATGATGAGGCAGCCCTTCCCTAGTCATATTTTTGAGGGCCTTCCAAACTTAAGAGCTCATCTTACAACACTGTATCAGACATTGTTTCAAGTATACTCATAAAGTTTCCCAATAATATATCAAACAGTGTTTCACTGCTATTCAGACAGTTTTCACTGGCCAATTCTTTTAGAAGTGGATGGCCACTTCCTTCTTCCAAGTCCTTGTTAGTCTGGACATTTTGATAAAACCTGTCCATGCTGGGTAAACTTGCTGGCATTTGAAATACCGGTGGTATAGCCTCCAACCTCAACACACAAGCCTCCACAGTATGACAAATTGACAGATGAGAGGTGGAAAAAATAAAGTATTTGGGAATAAATCTTATCAGGGACACAAAAGACCTGAACAAAGAAAACTACAAAAGACTACTTTAAGAGACAATAAGATATCTACATAAATGGAAGAACATACCATGCTCATGAATAGGAAGACTGAACGTTGTGAAGATGTTATTCTATCCAAAGTAATCTATACTTTCAATGCAAACTCAATCTAGATCCCATCAACATTCTGTAAGGATATGGAAAAAGCAATCACTAACTTTATATGGAGCTCTGGTAGCATAGTGCCAAGTCACTTGACTGCTAACCAGGAGGCTGGCGGTTCAAACCCACCAGCCACTCCTCGGAAGGAAGGTTGGGCAATCCTACTTCCGTAGTGATAACTGCCTCGGAAACCCAAGGAGGGGTCGCTAGCAGTCGGGGCTGACTCGATGGCAAACAACAACAACTTTATATGGAAAGGAAAGAGACCTCAGATAAACAAAGCAATATTGAAAAAGAAGAACAAAGTAGGAGGTCTCACTCTGCTGAATCTCAAAACCTACTATACAGCCACAGTAGTCAAAACAGCCTGGTATTGGTACATTTACAGACACATTGTCCAATGGAATATAATTGAGAATCCAGAAATAGATCCATCAACCAATGGTCAACTGATCTTTGACAAAGGGTTGAAATGCATTAAATGGGGAAGAGTTTGTCTGTGTAATAAATGGTGCTGACAAAATTGAATATCCATTTGTAGAAAAATGAAACAAGATCTTTACCTCACATCATACACAAAAACTAACTCCAGATGGATCATAGAGTTAAATCTGAAACCAAAAACAAAAAGTTCCTCAGGGAAAAATAGGGACAAATTTATGGGGTCTGTTTTATGGCATAAATAGACTATAAAGCATAATATAAAAGGCACAAACAGGAGATGATAAGGAAGACAATTACAAGCTTCTAAAAATTAAAATGTTATGTGCTTTAAAAGACTTCCCCAAAAGAGTCAAAAGAGAACCTACAGATTGGGAAAAATATTCATCAATGACATATCTGACAATGGAGTTACCTCTAAAATTTATAGAAAACTCCAACACTTCAAAAACAAAAAAAGACAAACAATCCAATTAAAAAATGGGCACAAGACATGAATAGACACTTCACCAAAGAAGATATTCAGGTGGCTAACAAACACATGAAGAATTGTTCATGATCATTACCCATTGTTGTTGTTGTTGTTGTTATGTGCTGTTGAGTCGGACCCAACTCATAACGACCCATCCTTGGGTTTCTGAGGCAGGATCACTACAGAAGTAGATTGCCCAACCTTCCCTCTGAGGAGGGGCTGGTGGGTTTGAACCGCCAGCCTTCTGGTTAGTCGTCAAGTGCCTTAGGCACTATGCTACCAGAGCTTCTCATTACCCATTAGAGAGATGCAAATCAAAATAGCAATGAGATACCATCTCACCCCAGCACTAATGGCAAAGTTCAACAAGACAGAAAATAACAAATGCTGGTGAGGATGTGGAGAGATTGGAACTCTCATACACTGCTTGTAAGACTATAAAATGATACAACCACTGTGGAAATCAGTATGACAATGCCTTGAAAGGTTGGAATTGGAAATATCATTTGATCCAGCAATCCCATTACTAGGTATATATCCTAAAGAAGTGAAAGTCAGGACAAGAACTGATATATGCACACCCATATTCATTGCAACACTATTAACAGTGGCATGGAGATGGAAACAACCTACAAGCCCATCAACAGAAGAATGGATAAGCAAGCTATGGTACATACACACAATAGAATACTATGCAACACTAAAGAATAATGTAGAAACTTCAAAACACCACATAATATAGATGAACTTGGAGGACAATATGCTCAATGAAATAAGTCAATCACAGAAGGACCTATATTGTATAAGTATTTTTACTGTAAAAAAAGTCAAGGAAGGAAATTTCTTTGTTGGTTACCAGGGATGGGAGGAAAGGAAAGGGGACACTGCTAGACATGTAGCAACAACTATTGATTTGGGTGAAAGGAAGGGCAATGTACCAAAAGTGAGTGATCAACATGATGACACTGAGGAAGAAAAAGACATAGAGATTCACGAGAGGTACAGAAAACAAAGATAAATGTTTCTGCATGTAAAGTACTGGTTGTTAGTGATGGCAAGCATTGATCTATGGGTGGATAGATGTGTGGACAGGCTGGCTGATCAAGTATGTTTAGAGAGGACGGAGTATGACCATGACCATTTATAGGGTTGTCAGACAATGTGTCTACATACATATTTGTATGTGCTGTAGGAATATCTGGATGTGCAGTAGAGCTGACAAGGGACAAGATTGTGCTGGGTTCTTGGCCACAGTCAGCTACCTTGAGGGAGTGAGTAGTTGGATCTGTGGGCTCAGGACCATGGTTGCAGGGGATATCAGGCTCAGTTGACATAACACATTACGTGAAAACATTGTTCTGTATTCTATTTTGGTGAATAGTGACTGGGGTCTTAAAAGCTTGCCAACAGCTTTGATGCAACAATGGGTCTCTCCTCATCCAGAGCAAAGAAGTATAAAGAAAACCAAAGATAAATGGAATCAGTTAGTCCAAGGAATTAGTTGACCATGTGATCTTAGACCAGAAGAACTATATGATGCCTTGCTATCACTGTCAACTACTTGGAAAGAGATAAAAATAGGACATCTTAGATAGAGTGGGACAAAATGTGGAACAAAACTCAAAATTATAAAAAGACCAGGCTTATTTGTCTGATAGAGACTGGTGAAACCCCCTAGTCACCTTTGATACTGGAATTGAACTCATTCCTGTGGCTTCAAGCCAAACAATATACAGGCCTACAAGGTGAACAATTATAACAAGTAGCTACACTCCTTAGAACAATCATCCATGGGAGATGAGAGGGGCAGAATTTGCACAGGGAAATAGTTCATAGGGCAGCAATGCATAGGAAAGAAGAACACAGGAAAAAGATAACCACTGAGAGGAAGTAAGAAGAGTGTTGTTACATTATGTGGATGGCAGCAAATGTCATGAAACAAGATGTGTTGGAATTGTTGAATGGAAAATGAATTTGCTCTGTAAACTTTCACCCAAATCATAATAAAAATATAAATAATAAAGATACCACATAAAAAATAAAATAATTATTTTCCTTTTCTACTGAGAGATTCCCCAATCACAGCAGTCCCCCTAAGACCCCCTATTTATGTTTAGTGTTTTCATTTATTGAATTTCATCTATATATTGCAGATTTTTCCTTATTTTCATAGTGAGATATTTATATTTTTCTACTCTAGGAATCGAGGTTAAAGATATAAATGTCTGTGGCATTTTGCAAATAATTCAGTGCCAGAAAATGGCTAAAGTAAAAAAAAAAAAAAAAAAAACACATTTTCAGTAGAAGGTCCATGAAGAACTCCACCCAGAAACTTCTCTGGCAGTGAACTTTATCCTTTCAACACATACTTGCTGATCAATTTATATGACATCCTAATGTAATCACAGTGCTGTCATATTTTTATAATTGTCCTAACAAGATTTGTTTGAGCCATCCCTGCCTGTGTCTCTACTTTAAGCAATGGCCATTTATACCAAAGATGCTACAGCAAAAATGGTCTAAACAGAAAAAAGTGCATTGCCTCAAGTATTTATAACAGAGGAGATGTATGCAGGTATCGGTTATACAATTATGGAGAGATGATATCTAAAACAACTTTTGGTTTTTCATAGATTTTCATGTTTAGGAAGGTACTATATACCTGAAAGTTAGAGAGATACAGAGAGGAGTCAGTGTTGTTACTAAAAACCTGGAGAAGCTAGAACATGCACAGTGGGGTTGTCTGTTGGCAACTAGAACCAAACAAAAGATAGAGCTATGGCCAGAGAAGCTACACTACAACAGAAAATATGAAAGACATATTTTTCATTCCACATTTTCCCCATCAGTCATCCAATTTCCCACTTGTGCCTGTCATTGACAAATCCCAGACAGACACTAAAAACCAAAATTGAGGTCAGGAAAGCTAAACCAGCAGGGGTCATCTGCCTTGTGGTATATAGTACAGACCTTTTAAATGGGAAGAGATAGGTAAGAGGGTAGCCAGGGAGACATGGGAATAATTTTCACTGGAGATTATTGGTTCTTGTGACCTATAACACCTAGTTCTGTTTCTGGAAGAATGCCACCCTCTCATCTTTTGCCTAATACCAATCTCCCTTTTAAACCCTATACAAATATTTGATTAAAAAACATATTGCAATATTTATTAACTTATGGAGCATAGTAATTTGTCAATTAAGATAAAGGATAGTGGGTAGAAAAGATATATTTATTTACTGTACACTCAGTGCACATGAAAGATGTTTAGTGTCTAGCAACATTTCTTCCTGCTCAGGTCCAAATATAACCTTTTAATGGATCTTAATCTCTTTATTATCAAATGGATCAGATCTGCCTCATTTTGTGTTATAGCATAGTGGCTAAGGCACTTGACTGCTAACCAGAAGGCTGGCGGTTCAAACCCACCAGCCACTCCCTGGAAGGAAGATTGGGCAATCTACTTCCATTGTGATACTGCCTTGGAAACCCAAGAAGGGGTCGCTATGAGTCGGGTCCGACTTGACGGCAAGAACAGCAACAACCACAACAATCATGACAAAGAATAAGCATTGCTGGTATTACTCATAGTTCCTTTGCTCTTAAGAATTGATGTTTTGAAACACTATAGAATTTTTGCCTCTAAACTCATTGCCTTTATGTTGATTCTGACAGAGTAGAATTGCCCCATAGGGTTTCCAAAACTGTGCTCTTAGACTGTCTCACCTTTCTCCCATTCAGTGGCTCATGGGTTCTAACTGTCAACCATTAGCAGCCAAGAACTTTAACCACTATGCCACCAGGGTTCTTTTTTGGCATCTACAGTCTCTAATTTCATTTACTTAGTACTGGTTGCATCATTACTCATGCTATTGCATCATCTGTACTTTAGTACTGTGTATGAATGCTAGCATCCAATGAAAGTTTCAAAGATCAATATTGTGCTTTGCTGATGGATGAAACAAATAAAGTCTTACTAAGAATATGCAGGAAAATGTGAACAATTAGCATCAACTTACCATAGGAGCTCTAGTGGTGTAGTGGATAAAGCATTTGGCTGCTAAGCAGAAGGTGGTTCAAGTCCACCAGCTGCTCCACAGAAGGAAGATGGGACTATCTACTTCCATAAAGATGTACACTCTCAGAAACACAAAGGGGGTCGCTATGAGTCAGAATCAACTTGATGACAGTGAGTTTTGTTTAAGCTAGATAGGAGAAAATTGTGGTTTAGTTGCTGAATACTTATCTTCCATTTTAAAGTCTTGGATTTCACTTCTTGCCAGTGCACTACAAACCTGTCTGTCGGTGGAGACTTACATGTTGCTGTGATGCTGAACAGGTTTTGGCAAAGCATCCACACAAAGACAGACTAGGAAGAAAGCCCTGACGATATACTTTAAAAAAAATCTAACAATAAAAGCCTTATGGATTACAACAGTCCAATCTCATTGTGCACGGTGTCACCTTGACGTAAGACCAACTCAGCAGCAGCTACAATGACAACAACCACCACCTAGAATAACACATTTTCCAAAAATATCTCCTGTAAAATATTTTAGGTAATAACCATTTCTATATTATGATTTCTCTTTTATTTCACATTCTGAGTGCTTTTGTGTCTTTCACACACCACCAACAGAGGGGAGGATAGCAAAGAATGTCTTTCTCTAATCTAGGAGGGCTTCAGATTAATCTTTTGTTGTGTATAGTCCAGTAGATCTGACTCATAGAGACTCTATTCAACAGAGTAGAACTGCACCATAGGGTTTCCTAGGCTATAATCTTTACAGGAAAATATCATCAAATCTTTTCTCCTGGAGAGGTTTCAACCTCTGACTTTTTGATTAGCAGCTGAGCATTTAATTTTGGGCCATCAGGGCTCCTTCAACAAGCTGGCATTGGGTAGCAATAGTTTTGAATGGTCTCAGAAGAGAGAGACATTGCCATTCTGGGAAAAAAAAAAAAAAAAAACTTAATGTCTGGTAAAAAGCTTTGATGATATGGAAATACTTTTCAATTTTTAATTTCCAATGAAAGAATGGGAGCTCTGGTGGCATAGTGCCTAAGGCATTTGACTGCTAACCAGAAAGCTGGCGGTTCAAACCCACCAGCCACTTCTCAGAAGAATGATTGGGCAATCTATTTCCTTAGAGAAGGCAATCTACTTTCGTAGAGATAGTGACTCAAAAACCCAAGGAGGGGTTGCTATGAGTTGGAAACGGGTCAATGACAATGACTTTTTTTTTTATAAAAAAATATAAAGAATGTATTTTTATTATTTTCTCCATTATCTTTATTATTATTATTGTCTAGCTTTGTGGTAGTTTCCAGAAATTGATATTTTATGTGAATTTCCTATCCCTGTTTGTTTTGTTTTGACTAACAATTTTCAACAGTGTCCCAATTTCCATTAGTTCTGTGTGAATTTTATTAATGGGTCTTCTTTACAAACTTCCTTTTCTGCAACATCTGATTACTTCTTCATTACATACCTTGAAGTTTTATATTTTGATAATCACAATTTTTATACACATGTAATATTTCTTGATCTCGTATTGTTTTTCTTCTTTATGACCACTTGTTTTTGTTTTATAGGTTTATTGGGCTTTTGTTGATTCTAGAAAAATCAAATCCAAAATTTTGTGTAATATCTTAGATCTTAACTGGGTCTTACCAGTAAATTTATTACAGGAATTTAAATCATTTCTGATTTTATTTTAATGCCATTATCACTTCTTGTGTCTCCTATAATTTTTTTCTTTCTCTTCTAATTTGGAGGCTTCTTGCCTATTGTTCCTCTGGTGGCATAATGACTAAGGCATTTGACTGCTAACCAGAAGACTGCAGATTCAAACCCACCAGCTACTCTGTGGAAGAAAAAATGGGCAATCTACTTCTGTAAAGATTTACCACCTCAGAAACCCAGAAAGAGGTCATTATGAGTTGGAATTGACTTGATGGCAGTGAGGTTCTTTTTTTTTTTGGTTTTGCCTACTGCTATCACAACCCTTGGAGACATTCACAGAGCAACATAGAGTTGATTTTTTGTTATGTTCATAAAGAGTAGTGGTTGTCCTCTTTTTCTGAGTTGATTTTGTCAGAAGTTCCTTTTTTTTTTTTTTAATTTTAGATATTCTGTCAAACAAACATGATGATCATCTAGATTTTCTATTTCCCCCTCAATTGTGTCCAATTTGTCCTTTATTTTGAAGAAACACTTTGACATTGCTAGCATGTAGTTAGCATTGCTCTCAGTTTATACAACTAAGACAAGATTACTGCCCACCACCATTTTTATATATTATTGTTTATGTGATGGCTAAAGTTGTTTATCAACTTGGCTGGGCCTGGTTTTGAGTGGCTGGGCAGCTGGATGTAGTTATTCCCCATGGTGAGATTGGTAATAATTCCATGGTGGAATCTACTAGAGCAGCTGAATAGCTGCTTTAGGGATGTGGGCTGCTTACACTATATAAAAAGCAACTTTGAAGAAGGTCTCCAGCTTTTTGGAATTCTTGGATGCTACATGTAGCAGAGTCTTCATTCAGCTGCCTGCTTTGCTCTGCCCTTCTTGGAATTTTTAATAGACTTGAATCAATGGCCTACCATGTGATTTGTAACATTGGGACTATGCCTTTTTACTTGTCGACCTTGGGTTTGTCAGCCTCAGCAGCCAGTAGCTGCCTGAGTGAAGAAAGCCTCCAGCTTCAGTGGGCAGAGAGCAAGAGGCAGAGCTGAATGAAGCCCAAGGTCAAGGGGCTTTCACCCAGCCCCTAGAGCCTGGCACGTGGAACTCAAGACATCTAACCTCCAAAATTGTAAGAGAATAAACTCCTATTTGTTTGAGCCATTTCATTTGTTATCTATTCCTGTCAGAGCAGCACTAGGTAACCAAAACAGGTTATTTCCATGAAATCTCTATAGAGCTTAACAGAAGGAAAATACACTAATATAATTTTATTAGAAAATTAAAAATGAAAGAATGCTTCCATATAAACATATTGTTGATGAAATGGTTTATACATGCACAATGATTTTCTCAGTTTTAGCTTGTACTAACATCTATGACATTAAGCATAAATTTCCTTCAGAAGTTAAACCAAAAAAATCAAAAGATCTAAACAAAAAAATGATTACATTTACTTCAAACTTAGTAAATAAAATGGTGATTTTTCTCCTTTTAATGTTTAAATTGTCTTCTAAGGAAAGGTCTTCAGAAATATATAACTTGACTCTTTGATCTCAAATCTAGATACTTTTGAAAAATAAAACAAATTATATAAAAATTACTTATGCCAATGATGTTAAAAATTTCATATTGAAGAACACTTAAATGGAGAGGTACTTTAAAATTGTAATCTTTGACTTGAAGTACAAATTAAAATACATTTGAACAACTTTGAAGATAGGCTTTTCATGAGGAAAGTAGTCAAAATAATGTGCCAATTTCCCAATGTGTGAAAATTCAAATCCTTAGGAGAATACATGTAAAATAAAGTAATTATCTATTATTAGTAGCTTTGAGGAAAAAAAAGTTTTTTTTTTTTTTCTTTTAATGAAGAATTTTTATTTCACTAAATGTATCATAGTTTGACTAAATTCAACTTCTAATTCACTGAAAACTCTGCTTTTAATTCACTGATAATTCGGCTTTAAAATGTGAGACCTTATCATAGTCCAGAAGAAAGGGAGAATGGAGAAAAGCACAAAAAATTTTCTACTGTCTTAGGATTCCATGAGACATTTATATAACAGGGTTAGAGTTTTATTGTCAATATTTCATAATCTGGATATTGATTTTATCAATCCGTATAGAAATATTCAAGTGCTAGGAAGATTGGGCAATCTACTTCCATAGAGATACTGCCTCAGAAACCCAAGGAGGGGTCACTATGAGTTAAATCAACTGTATGGCAGTGAGGGTAATCTTTCATATAATAATAGATTCATTTGTAAGTCAGAATGTATTTTTGTACCTGTGTATAGAGACAATTCAAATTTTTAACTATGATCTCCTTATACATCCTCAGAATTTCAGTGGCTTTCTGCATTCTATAGAATTAAGTCTAATGAATTTTGCATGCAATGCACTATAATCTTATTCCAAACATGTTTCTACTCTTATCTGCTACTATTTTCTTCTGTTTCTAACAAAAGAAGCTTGGGTTGTGTAGTGCCTAAGGCATTTGACTGCTCACCAGAAGGTTGCCAGTTCAAACCTACCAGCCCCTCCAGGGAAGGAAGACTGGACAATCTATTTCCATAAAGGTTTACCGCCTAGGAAACCCAAAGGGGGTCACTATGAGCCAGAATCAACTAGATGGCGGTGCGTTTGGTTTCCTTAAATTATACTTGCTATATTTCAGACACTTTTCCTGTTTCACTTTTTTTTTTCTTTTCCTGCATTTATACATTGACTAAATTATACCTTCCGGTGGAAGTGTTAGTTCTCATTTGTAGAACTATTTAAATCTTTTTGGGCTCAGCTCCTGTTATGTCCTTCATTAAAGCTTTTCCTTTAATTCCATCCTTTCCTTCCAAACACCAATATGGAGTTACCCTATCCTTTCTATATTGTTTTACTTGCTACTATAGTTCTGTCTTTTTAATTTTTTCTACCGATTAACTTTTCTTATGATTTCACACTTTGAAGAAAAAACAAGATATACATTGCATTCTCCCCAGCTTCATGAAAAATGTCTTCTATTTAGTATTTTCTCAATAAAATAATTTACTCAAATGGATTAAAGGTTAAAAAGAGATAAAAATAAAATAAAAATTTATATAGATTAATCAGTTTGCATATTTATTATAAAATGTGACTGTAGGAATTTGAAGGATTTATTGAGTAGAATTAATAAATACTGGTAGCTTGATCCAATCTTCTATATCAAAAATAAATATTTTCCAAGCAAACACAAACATTTGTCCTCAGTGTTGTGACTTTTGTTTTCTAGGCAACTGCCAACATAATGTTTGGCCCATAAATAGGTGCTCAATAAATGTTGAGTGAATGAATGCCTGTGTCAAATTCTGGCCCTTTTATCTCTTTGTTCTTTTTTTTTTTTTTTTTTTTAAGAATTCAGGCAGGCCTTCTGCTGACATTATATAGAAGAAGTTACAATTAATTAGGTCACAGTTTATCTTACATTGGCATTACTCTACTCTCTTTAATGAGATTTGGGAAGCACCCTTGTGTAATCATTCTCACATTTAAGAACCATCTGTTAGAGTGGGTCACTTCTGCAGATGGCTAATCTCGTTAATTTATGTTGAATCTTTCCAGCTTCAATATCAGACTTAAATTTTCCTACCAGTTCCCAATCTTTGGAGGAACACTCATTTGGAATCTTTAGCCATCTATGATGTAGAAAAGGTACTAAATATACCCTGATTTATATGCAAATTATTTTTACAATAAGAATGATTCACATAATATGAAGTGCAAGTCAACTGACTCCTCATTTATGTAACTCATTGTTACTCCCCATGGATACCCAGCATTCCATTTAGAAAGGTGGTAATGTGAGTCTTAATTGGTATTGACTCACATGGTGACTCATGATAACTGTGCATCCTCCAGAGATGACACACTCTGAATCCCACTCAATTCTGACATCATCTTTCAAGATGAAATAGTGGTGATAACAGAGGTTGAAATCAGCATGGAAACATGTCTGCACTTATTTGTAAAGAAAATTATTCGGTTTGAGCCCTTTAAGCCAGTTAGTGTTTTTGCTAATTGAAGAATGATGCTGTTCAAAACATTCCAAATGACATGTTTTGCATAAATGGCACTGAATGTTTGTACCTACAGGCTAAGTAAACCAGAACATTCATAGATTTTAAAGATAGAGGAATAACCTCAATTTATCATAACATGATGACATGAAGAAACAAAATATATTTCCCTTAAAAAAATGGAAGATTATTATCATGGGTCAATAATCTGGAGAGAGACTAAATATTAGAATTCAAGGACCCTTACAGACCTCAATAACTTCACATTTTTATGAGGAAATAGGGAAATCTAATATGATCTACAGATGATCAAATATCTAATTATGGAAAAGTAAAGACCAGAATCAGGTATCTAGGCCCACAATCATGCATTTCTTGTTTCTCGTTTGTTAGGTTTATTTTACCCACTATGATATAAGTTTTTTTTTCCTACATTTATTGTCATTGGTTTTTCAGCATCCAGTCCAGATCAAGTGCTTTCTAAAGTATTTTCATTTAAAATTCTGCAACTTAATATTATTTTTCTTTTTTCAATTTGAAGATGACTTGAGAAACTGGGTTTTGCCAAGAAACTGGAGTAATCAAGGAAGAAAAATACATCATATGATCTAGAAATCAATTTTACATCCTCTCCAGAATCTATGCAGCCCTTCATGTTTCTAGTTTGTGTAACTAAAGAACTCTGGTGGCACAGTGCCTACAATATTTGACTACTCACCAGAAGGTTAGCACTTAAAACTCACCAGCCACTCTGCAGAAGGAAGATGGGGCATCTACTTCCATAAAAATTTACTGCCTCAGAAACCAAGTGGGAGTCCCTATGAGTTGGTATGAGTTGGAATCTACTCCATGGCAGAGGGTTTTTTTTTTTTTTTTTTTTTTTGATATAGTTAGTAATATTCTCTTCCTAAACTGAAATAGCTAGAGAATAAGAAAGGCATTATCAAGAAAGTAAGATAATCCTTTTATTGTTTTGTGTGAGTGATTACATCAATGTGTGGGAGAGAAAGACATGTTTCAGGCTTTGGACATTTTCTCATACATTTTTTGGTAGAATTCCACTATCAATCTGGAATTTCCAACCCCCTTCCCTTTCTCTGTTTTGCAGGATTTTTTCTTATAAACTCAAAACAAAAATTAAAGATAGAAAAAATAAAACAAAGTAATACTATAGCAGACAAAAAATGATAATTTCTATATTTTTAAAACAATTTTCTCAAAAGTGAGCTTACATCATAATATTGTGGTTTTTATGTCATTGCAGTAGGGATTATATTGTATTTCTCTAACTATCTTTTCTAGCTCAAGGTGTGTGAAAGCTATTTTGATCTTTGTACTACAAATTTAGCTTGGAAGTTATTCTATTTTTAAAATATGTATTGTAATTGGTAAATTTCATAGCAAAAAAACCTGTTTTAAAAGGCGTACATTATCTAAGGGCTATGAGAATATCTTTTATCACAAGTTTCAGTGTGGTCAAAGGTTCTATCACTTCTTACCTGATATATGTTCACATATGTATATGTAACATTTTAATTAAGAAGTTTATGTTTCTAAGTGGGATGCTATATTAATCTGCCAAATAGTTCACTGGAGAATGGCATGATTAAGCACTCTAAAAATAAGGTCCTATTGAGAAGGGATGTGGGAAAATAAATAGAAGGTGACAAGATCCACTGCATAGCTTAGTATAAAATCAGCAGTAGATCAGCAGAGCTTTGTTCAAGGGAGCCTCTGGATGGCCTGCAACCACCAACCTGAAACTGGTGCTAACCCAAATTGGTTGATTTGAAGCACACACCACACAGGGATTATGGTAGGGAAATAGAATGCTTAATTGATTATTGAAAAGTCCAATGGCATCCTTATTTCTTTTTGAATAGAGATAACATTCTCTTAAAGGAAATAGATACTATTTTACTTTTTACAATCTAGAGATAGAAAAAACAGCACTTTTGATTCATAGACTTTGAAATAGAGTGAAAGAAAATTCCAATTACTAGTCCACTTTTAATTTAATTTTAGAGAACATATTAAGCTTTTCTGATTTTTAATTAAATGTATAAAATAGAAATGTTTTTACTCTGGATTATATATCCATGTTGTTGTTAGCCATTCAGCCCCTGACTTGTGGCAAACATGTGCACACTAGCACAAAATGCTGCCTGGCCCTACATTATTTCCCATGATCAGTTGCACACAGGAAACTTGTGGCTCATAAGGTTTTCATTGGCTGATTTTCAGAAGTAAATTTCTTTCTCTCTAGTTTTGGTTAGTCTGGAAGCTTTGCTGATATCTGTTCAGAAAAAGACATGCCTTCACTGACTGATAGGTTCTGGCTTCTCATGAGGTTCATTGACCAGGAATGGGACCTGGGTTTACAATGTGGAAGGAGAAAATGTTCCCACTGAACCACTAATATATCCCTCCATTGCATGTAGAGAAAAACATATGTTCTAATACAAATAATATATTAGTATTTTGCCATTGTTGTTAGCTGCCATTGAGTTCGTCTCTGACTCCTAGCAATCCTATGTACAACAGAAACACTGACAGGTTCAGTGCCAGCCTCACAATCCCTGCTATACCTGAGCCCATCATTGCAGCCACTGTGTGAATCCATCTCATTGAGGGCCTTCCTTTTTTCTGTTGACCCTCTACTTTACCAAGCATGATACCCTTTTCCAGAGAATGGTCCCTTCAGACAACCTAACCAAACCAGGTGAGATGAAGTCTGGCCATTCTTGCTTCCAAGGAGCATTCTGGCTGCACTTCTTCCATGATAGATATGTTAGTTATTTTAGCAGTACTGGTACTTTCAGTATACTTCGCCAACACCACAACTCAAGAATCAACTCTTCTTCAGTCTTCTTTATTGTCTGGCTCTCACATGTACATGAGGTGATCAAAAATACCATGGCTTGGATTGGGTGCATCTTAGTCTTCAAGGAGATATCTTTGTTCCTCAGCACTTTGAAAAGGTCTTTTGCAACAGATTTGCCCAGTGCAATATGTCTTCTGATATCTTGACAGGTGCTTCCATTGGTTTTGATTGTAGAGCCAAGTAATATGGAGTCTTTGACAACTTCAATATTTTCTCCATTTGTCATGATGCTGCTTTTTGGTCCAGTTGTGAGGATTGTTGTTTTATTTATATTGAGGTGTAATCTGTACTGTAGATTGCTGTCTTTAATTTTATTCAGTAAGTGCTTCAAGTCATCCTCACTTTCAGCAAGCAAAGTTGTGTTGTCTGTGTATTGTAGGTTGTAATGAGTGTTCCTTCAATCCTGATACCATGTTATTCTTCATAGTCCAAATTCTTGGATTATTTGCTCAGCATACAAGTTGAATAAGTATAGTGAAAGGATACAAGCCTGTTTCATTCCCTTCCTCATTTTAAAACATGCAGTATCCCCTTTCTCTGTTCAAATGTCAGCCTCCTGGTCTATGTACAGGTTCCTCATGAGTGTTCCGAAATTCCCATTCTTCTCAATGTTATCCATAATTTGTTATGAACCACACAATCAAAAGGTTTTGCATAGTCAATAAAACACAAGTAATCAATTTTCTGATATTTTTTGCTTTCAGCCAAGATCCATCTAACATCAGCTTTGATATCCCTCATTCCACAACCTGTTTTGAATCCAGATTGCATTTCTGGAAATTCTCTGTCAATATACTGCTTCAATCCTTTTTTGAATTATCTTCAGTAAGATTTTATTTGCATGCAATATTATTGATATTGTTAGATAATTTCCATATTCTGGGGCTCACCTTTCTTTGGAATGGGTATAAATATTCATCTCTTCCAATCAGTTGGCCAGGTAACTGTCTTCTAAATCTCTTGGCATAGCTGAGTGAGTGCCTCCAGCACAGCATACATTTGTTGAAACATCTCAGTGGGTATTCCATCAATTCCTAGGGCCTTGTTTTTCTCCGATTCCTTCAGTGCAGCTTCAACTTCTTTCTTCAATACCATTGGCTCTTCATCATATGCCACCTCCTGAAACGGATGAAGATTGACAGTTCTTTTTGGTATAATGAATTTTTGTATTCCTTCCATCTTCTTTTGATGTTTCCTGCATCATTCAATATTTTGCCCATAGAATCTTTCAATATTGCAACTCAAGGCTTATTATTATTTATTTTATTTTATTTATTTTTTTTTCAGTTCTTTCACCTTGAGAAATACTGTATGTGTTCTTCCCTTGTGGTTTTCTAACTCCAAGTCTTTGTACATTTCATTATAATAATTGACTTTGCCTCCTTAAGCTGCTCTTTGAAATCTGTTCAGCTCTTTTATCTTGTCATTTCTTCCATTTAATTTAGCTACTCCTTTTATCTTGTCATTTCTTCCATTTAATTTAGCTACTCTTCATTCAAGGGCAAGTTTCAGCATCTCTTCTGACATCCATTTTGGTCTTTTCTTCCTTTCCTGTCTTTTAAATGACCTTCTGCTTTCCTCATGGATGATGTTCTTGAAGTCATCCCACTATTTCCCTGGTTTCAGTCAATGGAGTCCAATGCATCAAATCTATTCTTTAGATGGTCTTTAAATTCAGGAGGGATATAACCAATGTTTTATTTTGGCTCTCATGGACTTGTTTTAATTATCTTCAACTTCAAGTTGAACTTGCATATGAGCAGTTGATAGTCTATTCCACAATCAGTTCCTGGCCCTGTTTTGGCAGAAGATATTAAGCTTCTCCATCGCCTCTTGCCACAGATGTAGTCAATCTGATTCCTATGTACTCCATCTGGCAATGTCCACTTGTATAGCTGTCATTTGTGTTTTGGGAAAAAAAGTATTTGCAATGAATAAGACATTGGTTTCAAAAAATTCTATCATGCAATCTCCAGCATCATTTCTATCACCAAAGCTGTATTTTCCAACTGTTGGTGATTCTTCTTTGTTTCTAACTTCTTCATTCCAATCACCAGTGATAATTAACACATCTTGAGTGCACGTTTGGTCTATTTCAGACTGCAGAAGTTGATAAAAATCTTCAATTTCCTCATCTTTGGCTTTGGTGGTTGGTGCATAAATTTGAATAATAATAATAATAACTGGTCTTCCTCATAGGTGTACAGATATTATCCTATCACTGACAGCATAGTACATCAGGATAAATCTTGAAACATTCTTTGTGACAATGAATGCCATGCCATTCCTCTTCAGCTTGTCATTCCCAGCATAGTAAATCATATGATTGTCTGATTCAAAATAGCCAAAAGCAGCCCATTTCAGCTCACTAATGTTTAAGATATTGATCTTTATGCATTCCATTTCATTTTGACAACTTCCAATTTTCCTAGATTCATACTTTGTAGATTCCATGTTCTGATTATCAATGGATGTTTGCAGCTGTTTCTTCTCATCTAGAGATGTGCCACATCAGTAGACGATAGTCCCAAAAACTTTACTCTATCCTCATAATTATGATTGGCTTTACTCTGAGGAGGCAACTCTTTCCCAGTCATATTTTGAGTGGCTTCCAACCTGAGAGGCTCATCTTCTGGCACTATGTTGGGCAATATTTGATGGCTATTCATATAGCTGTCAAGTATTATACTAGACAGTGTTTTACTGCTATTCATATGGTTTTCACTGGCCAATTCTTTGAGAAGTGGATGGTCACTTCTTTCTTTTGAGTCTGTTTTGGTCTGCAAGCTCCATTGAAACCTGTCCACCATGGGTAACCCTGCTGGCATATGAAACACCAGTGGCATAACCCCCATCCTCACAGCAACACACAAGCCACCACAGTACAACAGACAGAAGAGTTTGTCTGCGTTTGTTGTTCCAAACTGCTCCTCTCAGTTCTTGGTCTTCCCTGAGCTGTTCCAACACATGCCTTGCCTTCTGCAACTAGGATCACTCACCTAGTTGTGGCCTGCCCCATTTCCCCACCCCCCCCCAAAAAAAAAAAAACTTGAGGCACTTCCATAGAGTTGGATCCAACTCAGTAACCCCTCCTTGGGTTTCCAAGGTGGTATAACTATGGAAGTAGATTGCTCAACCTTCCTTCTGAGGAGTGGCTGGTGGGTTTGAACCACCAGCCTTCTGGTTAGTAATCAAATGCCTTAGGCATTATGCCCCCAGGCACTCTCAAACACCCACCTTGCCTTCCATGCCCCAGCTCATCACCTGACTTGTCCCTGGGTGCTCCCAAAATATATTAGTGTATTTTCTTCTATTTTAAGATACATAATAGTAGAGATGTTACTTCTTCATTTCTAATGTCCTTGTATAAGCGTTCAATTTTTTCTTTTTTACTCTTATTGATATATGCACCTCTGAACCGTTATCCCAGAAAAGTGTGTGTAGGGTCTTATACTCTATTATCAAATACCCACAATATCCCAGTTGATATGCATGAACAGCTATTTGTTCATTCCTCATATTATATATACCTCTTGTATCAGTTGGGAACTCTGGTGGTGTAGTGCCTAAAACACTTGACTGCTAACCAGAAGGCCAATGGTTCAAACTCACCAGCCACTCAGAAGGAAGATTGAGAGATCCACTTCTGTAGTGATACTGCCTCAGAAACCCAAGGAGGGGTCACTATAAGTTGGATCTAAATCGATGGCAGTGAGTTTTTAGTGTCAGTTATCCAACACTCATCTGTCAGTTTGTCTTACTGTGGTAGCTTGTGTGTTGCTAGGAGTCTGGAAGCTGTGCCACAGATATTTCAAATACCTGCAGGGTCATCTATGGTGGACATGTTTCTAAGGATCTTCCAGACTAAGACAGACTGGAAAGACAGATGGAGTCATTCACTACAGAAAAAAATATTAGGTCAGTTATTAGTCTGCTTCAAAATGGTTCTTATTCTAGGATCAGGTTAAAGGATCAACTCTAGGTGGGTACTTATGAACCTAGAAGCAAAGGACAAAGAACAATGATGGAACTATATGCTACCTCTTGAAAATTCTCTTCAGAAAGAACATGTGTTATCCTTCTCACATGTCCTTGGATAAAACAAAGCACATGAATAAGCTTCATTTCAATGGGTAGGCAGGTAAAAATCCCTCATAGAGAGGGGCACTGGAAATCACATGACCAAGCATGATGAATGATGTGGAAAATAAAACCCTTCAACAGGATGGGACAGCAAGTACCTGGAAAAATAATTGGTTCTATACCTAGAATGTATATGAATGAAAAAGTATCTGTAAATAGTTGGCAACTGGTTATCCTATTAACCAGTGCTGTTGAGTTGATTCCAACTCATGGGCCATTTATGTTAAGCCAGAGTAAATTCAAGCCACCAACATTTCAGTTAGAAGCTTCCTCCAGGTGTCAGGCCCCGATGAGACAGCCTGATAAGACAACTAAGGTGGCAGAACCCGCCCAGGCTGGAAAGCCCCATGTGATGATAAATTTCCTCCTGTGAAGCCCCCTCATGCTAATTAGGTGCAGACCCATGCCAACAACTAATTGGACCCCGCCATTTCCTTAGTGTCCCCACTTAGGTCCTCTACAAGACTATAAACCCTACCCTCCCCAACCAGGTGGTGCGACTTCTCAGGCCCCTCTCAGGGACCTGTGAACCTCATCCAGGCCCCTCTCAGGGACCTGTAAACCTCGCCCAGAAGCACAGAATAAAAACTTCTCTTTAACCTCACTTTTGTACATCGTCTTCTCCTTACCGTGGCCTTACATTTGGTGCCAAAACCTGGGAAGAGGAGTAGAACTTGAGGGAATTCTTATTCCCCTTTTCTCTCTTCCCACTGGACCAGGGAATTCTGGCCCCCTGCATCCACCACCGGTAAGTCACATCTTACCCTTCACTCAATGCCCACCAGAGGACATACATTTTGTATCTTGTTGTCCTCCATCCTGTGGGCCATTTTAATTTTTTAACTCTGGGTGATGAACCAGTGCCTACTACCAGACAGATTAAAATGGTTCTATTGTAACCTGCCTGCGTCTGATTGAGAAGTTGTGTGAATGTTTCTGTGACGCTCCAAGATCTAATTCGTGGAGTCTGAGTGGGCCCTCAGTTGATTTCTGTGTGATGTCAGATTGGCACAGCAGTGTGGCTCTGCCCTCCACTCCAGGGTTTATATGGAGACACCTTAGCCAAAGACTCACTTAAATCCCCGAGAGGGGAGTGGACAACCGGGCATCTGACTGGTCCTTGGGACATGTCTCCAGTGTGATTACTTTTGGGGAATTGACTTGCCCAAAAGTCTGAGTTCTGCACCGGAGTTTTCTGCATCACTGGCACAGGGAAAAATTGTGGTACCATGTCAGAAACTCCTCACAGTCCTAGAGTTTGGTTGTTCAGGGATGCCTGACATCCTATCTCCCTTGAGGGTCATTCCTCAGAGAGTCATTCTTCATTCGACTGTCTAATGTCAGGTGGAGATGTACATCTATGTAAAACAGTCCAGGAACCCTATCCAAAGAACTCAGAACCAATGGGTAATCAAAACTCCAAAATTGATCCAACAACCCCTCTGGGGTGTTTATTAACAAACCTTAAAACCTTATTACTAGACCAGGACCTCCGTCTGAAACACCTCATCTTTTACTCCACGACAGCATGGCCCCAGTACCAACTAGACAATGGCTCTCGCTAGCCAGAGTACAAAACTTTTGACTTTAATATCCTTACAGACTTAGACAATTTTTGCCGACACACAGGCAAATGACCGGAAGTCCCCTACATCCAAGCTTTCTTTTGTTTGTAATCCCGGCCCTTATTGTACTCAAAATGTAATACCAGACAAATCCTCCTTACTCACAAAAAACCAAAACCTCACAAACCCAAGCCTCTCTCCCCCTCTGAAACCACTCAAACAATTTCCTCTTCTTCCTTCTTTGACCCATCTGAAAACCTTTCCCCAACCCCCAGACCTCCCTTACTCTGCAACACAACCCCTCCCCCTCAAGCAGCACCCTCCTCCCTTCCCCTTACCCCTCTGTCCTCCAGTCTCACCTACCTCCCCAGACATCCTCCTCTGCCTCTCCCACCCTTTCCTCTCCAGACACCCAGTCCAGACATGCCAGAGATCCACAAAAAATAAAATACTCCAATGCCTCCTGTCCAATGCAAACTGTCTCTCATAAAACAATTAATTTTGACAAACTCCAAAACATTGCCCAACTTCCCAATGAAAACCCAGCCACCTTCCTGAACCCATTAACCTAAACCCTCACCCAATTTACCCATCTAGACCCCTCCTCTCCAGCTAGAACCACGGTCCTAGCCACTCATTTCATAGCCCAATCAACTCCTAACGTTAGAAAAAGAACTAAAAGAAAAAAAAAAAAAAAAAAAACTGAAGAGGGACACCAAACACCCACCAGAGACTGAGTAAATATGGCCTTTAAAGTCTTTAACATCCGGGAGGAGACAGCAGAGACAGATAGGGAAACCAAGACCCGCCAGAAGGCTACCTTGCAGGCCAATGCCTTACTAGTGGCCCTGAGGCCAACACATAGTGAGAGAAGACCTCCTTCCGTGGCGACTCCCCGACCCTGCTTCCCCTGCTTCAAGTGTGGTAAGGAAGAGCACTGGGCCAAATCCTGTCCTCAGCCCCAACCGGCCCCTGGCCCATGTCCAGTGTGTGGTTTGAAAGGACATTGGAAGAGTGACTGTCCCTCTGTGTCAAAACACGGAGGGCCATCATCCCCAGGCACCTACCTGCTGTTGATAATCTTGGGCCTGGCCACTGACGACTGGAGGAGCCTGGACTCAACAACTCCGATCGCTCTCACTGAGCCCAGGGTCACTATCAAGGTAGGGGATAAGTCAATCTCCTTTTTGATTGGTACGGGGACTACCTATTCTGTACTCTTCTTCTCGAGACCATGTTTCCCTTCCTCAGTCTCTGTTATGGGAATTAATGGGCAACCCTCAAACCCCCCCCAGACAGGCCCCATCACCTGTTTAATAGATAACAAAATTCTCTCACACTCATTTCTTATTATAACAACCTGCCCTACCCCCCTTTTAGGGCGAGATTTCCTCGCAAAAATTAAAACCACTCTCACTTGGGCTCAAAATCACTCTGCCTCTCTCCTACTATCACTAACTGCTACCTCCCTGCAAGCACCAGCTTTCCCCATGTCTCCTGACCTTGTTGATCCATGTGTGTGAGATACTTCTTCCCCATCCATTGCCTCTTATCACCCCCCTATTATAGTAAATTTAAAAAATCCCACACAGTTTCCATCCAAACCCCAATTTCCTATCTCCTGCACGTGCCGGCACAGTCTAAAACCTCTTATACAACATTTTTTATCTAAAAAACTCTTAATCTATACTCAATCCCCTTATAACACCCCTATCCTACCAGTGCAAACAGAACAAATATTACAAGTTCTATCCACAGACCCTCAAAAACACACACCAACCCCTTCCTTTTCCTGACTCCACTGTATACAAAAAAAAAAAAAGTATAACCAATATCTCCCATTGTTTCTTATATACTTCCCTAATTCAACCCTTATTAATCACTGTTCACATTAACATTACTTCTTTTTCATCCTCCACCTCCTACCAAAAACAACACAACCTACACTTCCTTATTACCTTCATTAATTTATCTTTACCACCTATATACTTCCTCCCCAATTCTACTCCTAACTGTACACACTATTTACCTATAAATGGTACCATACACCCTAACAATAACCATACCTTCTTTTAGTGTAATAGTACAATAACGCCTTACATAAATTCTTCCACAGAAAATCCATACCTCCCAGTAACTATCATTCTTCAACTTACACTCTACACAGAAACTGAATTCTTTATCTTTTCTACAAAACTAACCCAGAAAAAAAAAAAAAGCCTTCCTTCCTATCATAATTAATCTTTCTCTAACCTCCACCACCCTGTCTGTTAAAACACAGTCACTTCAACATGAGAAATAGAAAATCAGTTATAGCTCCTAGTAGAAACCACGGCAGATTCTCTAACCACCCTACAATATCAACTAACCTCTCTAGCTCAAGTTACTTTACAGAACCAACAAACCCTTGACCTGCTAACAGCCAAAAAAAAAAAAAAAAAAAACATACCTCTTCCTCAGAGAAAACTATTACTACTATATCAACAACTCTAGTCTCATAGAAAAATATTAACACCTGTGTTAAGACCTACACAGAAAAAAACAAATCAACAACTCCCCATTCACATGGTTTCAGTCTCCATTAACCACCTGGCTACTTCCCCTCATAAACCCATTTATACTAATTACCATCTTCTTCCTCTTTACCCCTTACCTCCTCAAATTTCTCCAAAGCCAGATTGAAGAAATATCTCAGGTCACAGTGAATCAACTTTTCCTATATCCTTATACCAAGTTGCCAACTGACGACCCCAAATTTTCAGACTCCAACCTAGAAAACCCCTCTCTCCCTCTCCGACCCCATTCAGCAGGAAGAAGCTAAGAGGATCACATCGCCCTTTATCCATTAACAGAGCTTGGAATGTTAGGCCAGAGTAAACTCAAGCCACCAACATTTCAGTTAGAAGCTTCCTCCAGGTGTCAGGCCCCGATGAGACAGCCTGATAAGACAACCAAGGTGGCAGAACCCGCCCAGGCTGGAAAGCCCCATGTGATGATAAACTTCCTCCTGTGAAGCCCCCTCATGCTAATTAGGCGCAGATCCATGCCAACAACTAATTGGACCCCGCCATTTCCTTAGTGTCCCCACTTAGGTCCTCTACAAGACTATAAACCCTACCCTCCCCAGCCAGGCGGCGCGACTTCTCGGGCCCCTCTCGAGGACCCGTAAACCTTGCCCAGAAGCACAGAATAAAAACTTCTCTTTAACCTCACTTTTGTGTGTCCTCTTCTCCTTACCGTGACCTTACAACTTATATGTGTCAGAGTAGAACTGTACTTTATACAGATTTTAATGGCTGATTTTTCAGAAGTAGATTGCCAGATTTTTCCTCAGAGTCACCTTTAGATGGACACTAAACTTCCAAATTTTTCATTGGCAGCTGATCATGATGTTTGCTCTACCTAGGGAAAGATATTAAAATGCCAGGGATAGTTTTCTATGAGTTTACTTGACTATTTCCCAATTAATTATGAACTCTACAGTAATTGTTCTACAGACACTTCTTATTGATGTCCTACATATGAAATTAATTCTTTGATGCTTTCTTCTTAAAATCCTAGTTGGAGAATCCACCACTCATCTGTCAGTTTGTCATACTGTGATGGCTTGTGTGTTATTTTGAGGATGGAGGCTATGCCACAGGTATTCAAATATCAGCAGGGTTACTCATGGTGGACAGATTTCAGTGGAGCTTCCAGACTAAGACAGACTCAGAGGAAGGAAGGGGCAATCAATTTCTCAAAGAATTTGCCAGTGGAAACCTTATGAATAGCAGTGAAACACTGTCTAATATATTACTGAAAAGGTTATGAATAGCCCTGAAGCATTATCTGATATAGCACCAGAAGACAAACCCCTCAGGTAGGCAGGCACTCAAAATATCACCGGGGAAGGGCAGACTCCTCAAAGTATTGTTGTTGTTGTTATGTGCCGTGGAGTCAGACCCGACTCATAGCGACCCCTCCTTGGGTTTCCGAGGCAGTATCACTACGGAAGTAGATTGCCCGACCTTCCTTCCAAGGAGTGGCTGGTGGGTTTGAACCGCCAGCCTTCTGGTTAGCAGTCAAGTGCCTTAGGCACTACGCTACCAAAGCTCCCTCAAAGTATAGCCAACCTTAATGATGTGGATGTAGTAAAGTTTTTAGGACTTGCATTTGCTGATGTGGCACAATTCAATATGGGAAGAAACACCTGCAAATATCCCTTAATAATTGGAATTTGGAAAGTACAAAGTATGAATCTAGGAAAATTTGAGTTTGTCAAAAATGAAATGGAATGTGTAAAGATCAATATCCTAGGCATCAATGAGCTGACATGTACTTGTTTTGGCCATTTTGAATCAATCATATGACCTACTATAAGGAGAATGACAGATTGAAGAAGAATGGCATGGCATTCATGTCCACAAAGAATGTTTCAAGATCTATCCTGATATACAGTACTGTAAGTGATAGAATAATATCCAAAAGCCTACAGGGAAGGCCAATTAATACTAGATTATTATTTATGTAACAAACACTAAAGGAAAAGGTGAGGAAATTGAAGATTTTTTACCAATACTACAGGCTGAAATTGACCAAACATGAGATCAAAACATTGATGATTACCAGTGATTGGAATGTGAAAGGTGGGAACAAAATATAATCACCAGTCATTGAAAAACATGGCCCTGGTGATAGAAATGACACCAGAGATAGTATGAGATAATATTGCAAGACCAACAACTAATACACTTCAAATACTTTTTTCAACAACATAAATGGTGGTGATACATGTGGGCCTCATGAGATGGAATACACAGGAATCAGATCAACTACATCTGTGGAAAGAGGCTGTGAAGAAGGTCAATATCTTCAACCAAAACAAAGCCAGGATTTGATTGTGGAAAAGACTGTCAAGTCCTCCTACACAAGTTCAAGTTGAAGCTGAAGACAATTAAAACAAATCCATGAAAGCAAAAATATGACCTTGATTATATCCCACCTGAATTTAGAGACCCTTTGAAGAATAGATTTGATACATTAAAGACCAATGACCAAAAAGCAGACCAATTGTGGATGACATCAAGAACATCATTCATGAAGAAAACAAAAGATCATTAAAAAGACAGGAAAGGAAGAAAATAATACCAAAGTAGATGTCAGAAGAGAGTCTGAAACTTGCTTTTCAATGGATATTAGCTAAAGCAAATACAAGAAATGATAATATAAAGAGCTAAACAGAAGATTTCAAAAAGAAGCCTGAGAAGATATAGTCAATAATTATAATGAAAGGTGCAAAGACCAGGAGTTAGAGAACCAAAAGGGAATAGCACACTCAGCATTTCTCAAGCTGAAAAAATTGGGGGGGGGAGGGAAAAGCTCATGTTACAATAATGAAATATTTTATGTGTATAATATTGAACAATGCAGAAAGCATCAAAGGTAAGGAATACACAGAGTCACTATAAAAAACAGAATTGGTCCATACTCAACTATTTCAAGAGGTGGCATATGATCAAGAACCATTTTTATTTAAGGAAGAATTTGAAGCTGTACTGAAGAAATTGGC
>NW_006921609.1:21181450-21199931 GCF_000298275.1 Orycteropus afer afer
CATTGAGAAGAATGGGAATTCCCAAACATTTAGTTGTGCTCATGAAGAACCTGTACATAGACCAGGAGGCTGTTTTTCAAACAGAACAAGGAGGGTATTGGATGGTTTAAAATCAAGAAAGGGGTGTGTCAATATTGCATCTTTTCACCATACTTAGTCAATCTGCATGCTGAGAAAGTAATCTGAGAAATTAGACTATATGAGGAAGAATATGGCATTAGGATTAGAGGAAGACTCATTAAAACTTGTGATATGCAGATGACAAAACCTTGTTTGCTGAAGGTGAAGATGACTTCAAGCACTTACTGACAAAAGTTAAAGACTACAGTTTTCAGTGTGGATTAAAACTCAAACAAAAATTCTCACAACTGAATCAATAAGAAGCATCATGATAAATGGAGGAAAGATTGAAGTTGTCAAATATTTCATATTACTTGAATGCACAATCCACACCATTAGAAGCATCAGTCAAGAAATCAGATGTATTGCCTGGGCAAATCTGCTGCAAAAGACCTCTTTAAAGTGCTGACAACCAAAGTTGTTTCTTTGAAGACTAAGGTGTGTCTAACTTAAGCATGGTATTTTCAACAGCCTCACAGACATATGAAAGCTGGAGAATAACTTAGGAAGACAGTAAAAGAATTGATACTTTTGAATTGTGGTTTTGGCAAAGAGTACTGAAAGTACCATAGAATGCCAGAAGAAAGAACAAATCTATCCTGGGAGAAGTGCAGCCAGAATGCTTCTTGGCAGGAAGAATGGCTGGATTTTATCTCACCTACTTTGGTTATGTTACCAAAAGGGACCATTCCCTGGAGAAGGAGATCATTCTTGGTAAAGTGGAGGGTCAGCGAAAAAGGGGAAGACTCTTAACAAGATGGATTGACACAGTGGTTACAATGATGGGATCAGGTATAGCTAAGATTGTAAGGATGGCTTATGACTGGCAGTTGTTCATTCTGTTGTCTATAGGGTTGCTAAGAGTCAGAGCCTACTCGATAGCACTTAACAAGGACAATAAGAACAATAATTGGAGAATGAAAGGTATGAGGAAGGAAATGGAGAAAGGAGAAAGGAAGGAAATAAGGAAGAAAAAAGAATGGAAGGAAGAGAAAAAGGAAAAAAGAATGAAAGGAAAGGAAGAAGGGAAATACAGAAAGGAAATAAGGAAGGAGGAAGAAAAGAAAGAAGGAGGAAAGGAAATTTTCGTAAGTGTTGTAGAGTGACCAACTATCTTGACTTTCCCAGGAAGTAGCATCAAGGAATAGAAAACACACTGTGCTTTCAAAAACTGATGCCTGTGAAGATCACTTTAAGAATCATAGCTTAAAGAAGAGGCCTGGAAAGAAATTGGACACATTTGAAGAAGTGATCAACAGACCGTATTGTGGAACAAGTAGCTAAAATATGAAAGCTCCTAAAATGAAGAGAAAAAGCCAGAGGGGGGACCAGGACAGGGCAAGGAAGCTGTGGCAGGGATCCAGGTAAGACTGGGGACCCAGACCACACCCCTCCCAAGGAGTGGGAAAGCCCAGGAAAGCATAAAAAAGGACAAGATAGAGGGACCAGGACAGAGTGAGGAAGCAGCAGCAGGTATCCAGGCAAGGTCAGGGTCCCACTCCATGCCCCTCCCAAGCAGCAGGAAAGCAGAGAAAAAGCCAGGGGTGGGGGGAACCAAAACCGAATGAGGAAGCAGAGGCAAGTATCTAGGTAAGGCTCGGGACCCAAGCCACAGCAATCCCAAGTGGTGGAAAAGCAGAGAGAAAGCCGAGGGTGGGCCCAGAACAGAGTGGGGAAGGAGAGACAGGGATCCAGGTAAGGCCGGGAACCCAGACCATACCTCCAAGTGGAAGGAAAGAGGCAGGGATACATATGAGGAGAGGTTGGGGAGGGTGGAGGCAGGGATACATATGAGGAGAGGTTGGGGAGGTAAGGGAGACAAACTTGTCCATCAGATTGTCCTGGTGGTATGATGCTGTGAGGATTGAGGCTGTGCCACCAATGTTTTAAACCTAGGCGGGTTGCATATGGTGCACAGGTTTCAACAGATTACAGAATGAGAAAGACTAGGAAGAAGGAGGAAGCGATCAACTTCTCAAAAAATTGGCCAAGGAAAACCTTATGAATAGCAGAGAAAGACTGTCTGATATATTACTATGCAACTTTATGAATAGCCTGGAAACATTGTCCAATACAGTGCAGGAAGATAAGCCACTTAGGTCAGAAGCCTCTCAAAATAGGACTGGGAAAGAGCTGCATCATCAGAGTAAACACAGTCTTACTCATATGGATAAGGTAAAGCTTTTGAGACCTCCATTTGCTGATATGGCACCACTCAAATTGAGGAGAAACAGCTGCAGACATCCACTAATCATCAGAACATGGAATGCACGACGTATGAATCTAGGAAAATCGGAAGTTGTCAAAAATGAAATAGAACACATAAAGATTGATATCCTAGGTGTTAGTGAGCTGAAATGGACTGGTGTTGGCCACTTTGAATCAGACAACCATGTGGTTTACTATGCTGGGAATGACAATATGAAGAGGAATGTCATGGTGTTCATCATCAGAAAGGATGTTTCAAGATCTGTCCTGAAGTATAATGCTGTCAGTGATAGGATAATATCTATATGCATACATGGAAGACCAGTTAATACAACTATTGTTCAAACTTATACACCAACTACCAAAGCCAAAGATGAGGAAATTGAAGATTTTTATCAGCTTCTGCAGTCTGAAATTGACTGAACATGCAATCAGGATGTGTTAATTGTCACTGGTGACTGGAATGCAAAAGATGGAAACAAAGAAGAGTCACTGGTAGTTGGAAAATTTGGCCTTGGTGACAGAAATGATGCTGGAAATCTCATGATAGAATTTTGCAAGATCAATGACTTATTCATTGCAAATACCATTTCCAACAACACAAATGGTGGTTATACACATGGACTGTGCCATATGGAATACACAGGGATCAGGTTGACTACATCTGTGGCAAAAGTTGATGGAAAAGCTCATTATCTTCAGCCAAAACCAGGCAAAGAGGTGATTTTGAAACAGACCGTCAACTGCTCATATGCAAGTTCAATTTGAAGTTAAAGGCAGTTATAACACATCCACAGGAGCCAAAATATGACGTTGAAAATATCCCTCCTGAATTTAGAGACCATCTAAAGAATAGATTTGATGCATTGAACACCAATGACCAAACACCAGAAGAATTGGGGGATGACATAAAAAGCATTATCCATGAAGAAAACAAGAGGTCACTAAAAAGATGAGAAAAGAAGACCAAAATGGATGACAGAAGAGACTCTGAAACTTGCCCTTGAGAGGAGAGTAGGTAAAGCAAATGGAAGAAATGATAGGATAAAAGATCTGAAAAGAAGATTTCAAAGAGAAGTTCTAGCAGAAAAAGCTAATTACTATAATGAAATATACAAAGATTTGGAGTTAGAAAACCAGAAGAGAAGAACACATCAAGCTGAAAGAACTGAGGAAAAAAAATAAGTCTCAAGTTGCAATATTGAAAGTTTCTCTGGGCAAAATATTGAATGATGCAGGAAACATCAAAAGAAGATGGAAGGAATACACAGAGTCACTGTACCAAAAAGAACTGGTAGATCTTCATTCACTTCAGGAGGTGCCATATGATCAAGAACCAATGGTACTGAAGGAAGAAGTTGAAGGTGCACTAAAGGAATCAGAGAAGAACAAGGCTCCAGGAATTGACGGAATACCCACTGTGATGTTTCAACCAATGAGTGCTCCACTGGGGGCACTCACTCAGTTATGCCAAGAGATTTGGAAAAATGCTATCTGGCCAATTGACTGGAAGAAATCCATGCATTGACCAGGAGGCTGTTGTTTGAACAGAACAAGGGGACACTGCATGGTTTAAAATCAAGAAAGGAGTGTGTTAGGGTTGTATCCTTTCACCATACTTATTCAATCTGTATGCTGAACTAATAATCTGAGAAGCTGGACTATATGAAGAAGAACATGGCATCAGGATTGGAGGAAAAATCATTAACAACCTGTGATACACTGATTACACAATGTTGCTTGCTGAAAGTGAGGATGACTTGAAGCACTTACTGACGAGCATCGAAGAATACAATCTGCAGTATGGATTACATCTCAATATAAAGGAAACAAAATTCCTCACAACTGGATCTATAAGCAGCATTGCAATAAAAGGAGAAAAGATTGAGGTTGGCAAAGAATTCACATTGCTTGTTTCTACAATTGATGCCAACGGAAGCGGCAGTCAGGACATTAGATGATGCATAGCACTGGGCAAGTTGGCGGTGAAGGAACTCTTTCAAGTGTTGAGGAGCAAAGATGTCTCCTTGAGGACTGAGGTGTGCCTGACACAACCCATGATATTTTTAATCACCTCATATGCATGTGAGAGCTGGACAATGTATAAGGAAGACCAAAGAAGAGTCATTGCTTTTGAGTTGTGATGCTGATGAAGAATCCTGAAAGTACCTTGGACTGCTAAAAGATATGACATATCTGTCCTGGAGGAAGTGCAGTTGGAATGCTCCTTGGAAGCGAGAGTGGCCAGACTTTTTCTCACCTACTTTGGTCATATTGTCAGAAGGGATCATTCCCTGGAGAAGGGTGTCATGTTTGGTAAGGTAGAGGGGTGAGGTAAGAAGGGAAGGCCCTCAACGAGATGGATTGACACAGTGGCTAGGATCATGGACCAAGTATAGCAAGGATCATGGAGCTGGAGGGGGACTGGGTAGCGTTTCATTCTGCTCTGTGTAGGGTTGCTATGAGTCAGACACGACTCAATGGCACTTAGCAACAACAACAACAAAATGAAGAGAGAGAGAGAAGGAAAAATGCTTGGTGCATTTAGTAGGTACTCCGTAAATATTTAAGGAGCTCTGGTGGTGTAGTTATAATAGCATTAGGCTGCTAACCAAAAGATCGGCAGTTTGAACCCACCAGCTGCTCTGTGGGAGAAAGATGATGCAGTATGTTTCCATAAAGATTTATAGTCTTGGAAATCCTATGGGTCAGTTCTCCTCTGTGTTATAGGCAGTGTAATTGACTTGATTGCAGTGGGTCTCAGTAAATACTTATTGAATGAATATTGAATAAAAATAGAATAAAAACTGGATCAAGAGATGAGCACTGTTTACTTCTTGAATCTCCAACTTGTTTGTTGCTGCCGTTATATAATGAGGAGTGAGTTGTGTGGTATTTTCCTATATTTTAATGATTTATTTCACTTTTTTTTTAACTGCACAAATTATATGTGAGTACCACCTTGTCAAAATAACTTAAAAAATATGGGCAACTCTATGTAAGAAGGAAACCCCTCTTCAGTGCATCCTCCAATTACCGCTTACACCCATTTTATTTTCTATGGTTGCTATTTTTTGAAGATACAGTTTACCTCAGCATCTGCACTGCTGCTATCCAACAGTACCAAGATCAAACCCTGAACATCTCACTCCTAAATGTAGTTTGGTGATGTGACAATGCATAGTAACAACGTTGGTTTTGTTGTTAGGTAACGTTGTGTCAATTTTTGACTCAGAGAGATACATGTGACAGAGTAGAAGTACCCAATAAGGTCTTCTAGGCTATAATCTCTAGGAGAATAGATTGCCAGATCTTTTTCCCATGCAGCCTCCAGATGGGTTTGAACTACCAAGCTGTTGTTAAAAGCTGAGAGCTTATCCATTGGACCACCACATCTCATTTCCAAACCCATTGCCATTGGGTTGGATCCAACTCATAGTGACCCCTCCTTGGGTTTCTGAGGCAGTATCACTATGGAAGCAGATTGCCCAACCTTCCTTGTGAGGAGTGGCTGGTGGGTTTGAACTGCCAGCCTTCTGGTTAGCAGTCAAATGCTTTAGGCACTACTCCACAATAAAACTCCCAAAAAATCATAGCCATCAATTTGAACCAACTCAAAGCGACCACGTTGGGTTTCCAAGGTTGTAAATCTTTACAGAAGTAGACAGCCTCATCTTCCTCCTGTGGAGCAGCTGGCAGGTTTGAACTGTTTACTTTCTGGTTAGCAGCCAAATGCCTTACCACAACATCACCAGAGCTCCTTAGTAACAACAAAAATAGCTAACAATTAAATAATGCTCACTGAGTTGTAGCCCTTGGTTCAAGTGATTTACACATATTAAAATATTAAATAAAGATATATTTAATTTTCCACAACTTTTTGAAGTAGGTATTATGATTTTCTCCAGAGAGAGACCCAGAAAGATTTCCTGGTGTTCAGCACATGTTGAGGTATGAGAGGAGGCCCCAACTGGTTCAGCCTTTCTCTGAGTTCTTTTGATGAATTACACAGATGCCCATGTCTGTTTCTGCTCACAATTACTGTGATTCCAAAACTTTGTGGGAAAGAATGGTCTATTTTCTTCTTATCATTTACCGGCCTTTTTGTTGTTAGGGTCTTCTCTGAGTGTTAGTCTGGGTAGATTAACTACTTTTATTAAAAAAAAAAAAATATATATATATAACTTCATCCAGTAATATTTATTATCTGCCTCATAGTCTAATGCAGGTCAGTCATTCAGATATCCGGGTATTTTTTTCTTAGTGCAATTCTGCCATCACTTCAAGCAGGTATTAGCAATCTACAGTTCATGGTCTTCCAATTTATTGTAAATTAAACTTTAGTGGAATGCAGAAACACCCATTCATTCATTTATGTATTAACTATGTTTGCTGTCACACTACAACAGCAGTGTTGAGTTGTTGAGAAAGAGAACATTTGGCCCTCATGCTGAAAATATTTACTGTCTAGCTGTTTAAAAGGGGGTTTGGTAGTCCTGGCTTTGTCATCAACTACATCCTAGTATTGAAGAAAAAGGATGTAGGATGGATTTTCTGAGACAGTTCTATGAATGGTGAACATGGATTCTGCCCCCATTCACTAATCCAGAATTTCTTTACATTGCAATACTTAACTGCAAATAAGCTGTGTACTCTAAAAATATTTCAAAATAACTCAAAAAACCCACTGCAGTAGAGTCAATTTTGACTAATAGTGACCCTATGGCACAGAGTAGAACTGACCCATAGAGCTTTCAAAGCTGGAGATCTTTACAGAAGCCAGCTGCCCCAACTTTTTCTCACAGAGTAGATAGCTGGTGGTATTGAGTCACCAAAGTTTTGGTTAAGGGCTGAGAGTTTTAACCACTGTGCTACCAGGGCTCCTTTTTAACAAAATGTTCAGAGTGATAGGAAACAGTAGTTTTTATAAGCATAGCATTGTTGATTTCTCATTTTGTTCAACTGACATTGTTAATTCAATTCCAAAAGCTTTTAAGCTTCTACTCATTAAAAAAAAAAAAAAAAAAAAATTACTCATGAACTGATTTCTGCAAAGAACTGTGGGAACTCTCTGCTTGAAGATCCCAAGTCTTTTAAAATCAGTAATAAACCTTCCTAATGTTTGCTCCAAAGGGAAACATATTTATTATGCTGAACAGTAATCATGCCTGTCCTTTTCTCTGGAGGCAGACAATATCTCAGTCTTCCAAGGCTATTTACTATACAAACATTCTCAAAAAGATTGTCCAGAATAAAGGCAGATAAGTGAGTCTGCTTACAAGATATACACAAATGTGGCAGAACCATAAAGAATCATCTCCCAATAATTTTTTCTTTCTAAAACTAGTATGAAATGCAGTCTGGAATTTTAATTGGATGTTGGAAAAGAAAATATTGAATTTTCTTAAGGACTTCATTTATAGTTATTGTTAAAATTTGGCATAAAAATAGCTATGCTGATAGTTTAGACAAGACTTTAGGAAAATAAAGGAGCTCTAGTGCACAATGGTTAAGGCATTAGGCTGCTAACTGAAAGTTCCACACTTCAAACCCACCAGCTGCTTCACACGGGAATAACAAGGCAGTCTGTTTTTGTAAGGACTTAAAGCCTTGGAAACCCTATAAGCCAGTTCCACATGATCTTATGGAGCTAGGGTAGCTTAATGCCTAAGGTATTTGACTGCTAACCAGAAGGCTGGTGGTTCAAATCTACCAGCTACTCCATGGAAGAAAGACTGGACACTCTACTTCTGTAAAGATTTACTGTCTCAGCAACCCAAAGGGGGTTGCTATGAGTTGGAATCAACTCAATTGCAATGAGTTTTTTTTTTTTTTTTTTCCCTCTATCTTATGGTGTTGCTATGAATAGGAATTGACTCAATGGCAGTGGGTTTTGATTAGGAAAATAAAATTGCCTTAAGTCATTCCATTTGTTTGTTTGTTTTTAATAGCTTATTTCATTGAGGGGAACAAAGAATCTGAAAAGGCCAGATATGCAGCAATTGCAACCAGCATTCACAGACCACAGTGAGGAGCAGTTGGAGGACAGAGATGTTGTTGATATACATATAAAAATAATAAAGGCAGCTTCCTGAATTGACTGTGTATTACTCACACTATAATAGAAAATTCTGTGAATGTACACAGGCTTCTTGTTTCCTTATTTTCAGAAGGATATTAAGAATGTTGGGCATCGTGTGGACTGTAAGAAGGTAGATTTAACAGTCTCCTTCTTGTCGTATACCATCTCCATCACCCATCTTCTTTTGGCTGTTCAGTTTGTCTGAGCCTGTATCTTCAGCTGCCCAAAGACACTCACATAGAATTGCAATAAACAGCAATATCTCTGGGTGCTGATGGGTCCCTGTTTCATTCTTATTGCAACCTCAATAGCTAACATGATTTTACAGCTATCATCAGACACAGCTTATTTATAAGGCAGTGGTCATGCTTCAGGGAGATTTTGTTCCCAAGGGATATTTGACAATACCTGGAGACATTTTTGGTTATCCAAGCTTTGATTATCACTGGGGGAAGTGTGATACTAGCATATAGGTTGTTGCAAAATATCCTGCATTGCATAGTACAGCTGTTCACAACAAAGAACTATCTGTAACATTAACAGTGTCAAGGTTGAGAAACTTTGGTGTAAACAATTGTATATAGCTGTTGTTAGATGATTTTATTACCAAAAATAAATAAATAAAAATTACTCACTGTCATTGAGTAGATTCTGAATCACAGCGACCCCCACTGGATTTCCAAGTTTATACATCTTTACAGAAACAGATATTCTCATCTTTCTTCTACAGAGAGGCTGGTGGGTTAGAACTGCCAAACTTTTGGTTAGCAGTCAAATGCCTTAAGCACTATGCCACCAGAACTTCTCAGGTACTTTTATTAGCTGGTTTTAATTATTTAGCGAAACTATGTGCATAGGAGCTCTGATGGCAGTGGTTAAGGCATCACCAAAATGCTGGCAGTTTGACCCTATCAGCTGCACCATGAGAGGAAAAATGAGACAGTAGCTTCCTTAAAGATTTACAGCCTTGGAAAACCCATGGAGACTTCTACTCTGTCCTGTAAGTTTGCTATGAGTTGGAATCAAATCAATGGCAGTGGGATTTAGGTTATATATATATTCATGTATCTCCTTTTGTCATTCCTTCTACTATTGGCTGTGTATATTTTGAGAGCAAGATATCATAGGTTCTTTTAGTGTGAATTGCTTACAAATAAATAAGATAAAGAATTTCCTTCTATCTAGTAGTGATTTAAATCATATAGGAGTACATACCATTCTATGTTTGGCTACTAAAACCATCTTCAATACATCCATTTCTGTAAGAATGAAAAGATAAGATTAAGTCAGTAAGAGGCTTATGAAGTGTTAAATATTAATAGATTGTCAATTATTCAAAATAAACCTTTTTGAGTAGTCTTGGTTTCTCAATAATTCAGGGACTATTCCTATTATTTATTTACCACATTAGGTGCTTTATGGTCTGCACTGTATTTGTTGACACTTTATTCATTAAATATTTTTCTGTTTATCATGTTTAAAATGGGCATCAAGATCATTAAAATTTATTCTGTGTATCATATATGTGGGCAATAAGTAACTTAAGAGCTATTATTATTGGCATATGAATTGAGGAAAAGTATTATTCAAGGATATAAGTTTGATCAAATGTCTGGGATGTTTTGAGTGATGCTTCAGCTGCCTAGAATCCATAGTCAGCAGTCCTAGTGGTAAGTATTTGGAGAAGGTAGGGGTTCAGAGTGTTAATCTACTTAGACATCAATCTAATTGCTGCTCCTTCACTTGAAGCACTAAAGCTTCATTTGAATATGACATTCCATCTGTTAGTCTCCTTGATATTTCAGATAAACTAACAGAAAGAAATCAATCACCACCCCACAGCGTGCTCTATGAGTTTCAGGGAATCCTAGGAGGCTTTGAAATTGAGTTTGATCACCTACCTAAAATGGGAGTTCAATTATAAGCTAGGAAGAGAATAGAAAGGATGAGTTATCACTGCAGAAGCATCTATGGAGTCATTTATGAATAAAATTCAAACTTCCAACCAGTCTTTAAATTTAGAAATTAAGATAAAATTCTGGGAGTTGTAGAGGATGTTGTTAGTGTCCTTCCCAGCCTCTTTACTGGCTGCTGAACTGGGATCTGAAAAGGGCAGAAGCCGGCATTCTCGGCAGCTGTGAATGTTGGCTGCTTACAACTCACAGCTGCCCCGTTCTCAGGAGAATCACCTCAGCCAAATGGGAGCCAACTTGCCAGAAGGCTCCACTGACATCCCCATACCTCTTAGGCACCCCTCTTTGGCCATTACCAAGGAAGTCATAAAAGTTTAGTCCTGTGGGCCTCTGTGGTGTAATTGGTAGATCGGAACTCCCTGTGGGATGAGGCTTAAACTAATCTCTGCTACAAACCACATCTTGCTTAGCTTTTTTTTTTCCTGTCTTATTCTACTTTTCTCATTCTCTTCTGAGAGCATTCCTCCAATTAATTTCTGCAACAAGAATCCCCATTCTAGGGGAACCAGATCTAAGAATCAGATCTAGAAATATCTACTAATAGAAATAGAGATAGCGTATCTTCAGAGCTTTGTTTTCAGATACTGCTGAATTGTTTTTGGCTCATCTCACTGCCATTGAGTTGGATCCGATTCATAGAGACCCCTGCTTGGGTTTCCGAGGCAGTATCACAACAGACATAGAGTGCCCAACCTTCCTTCTGAGGAGTGGCTGGAGGGTTTGAACTGCCAGCCATCTGATTAGCAGTCAAATGCCTTAGGCACGACACCACTAGAGCTCCCTTTATATAACAGAACGAAACACTGCCAAGTCCCATACCATCCTCACCATCCTTACTGTGTATAAACTCATCTTCACAGCCACTGTGTCAATCCATCTCATTGAGGGTTTTCCCATTTTTCACTGACCACTTACTTTACTGATATCATTTTCTAGAAACTGATCCCTTCTGACAATGTGATCAAAGTACACTAGATGAAGTCGGGCCATTTTTGCTTCTAAGGAGCATTTCAGCTGCATTACTTCCAAGACAGATTTGTACATTCTTCTGGTGGTCCATGGTACATTCAGTATTCTTCACCAACACAATTTAAATGCACCAATTCTTCTGCGGTCTTCCTAATTCACTATCCAGCTCTCATATACATATGAGGCTACTGAAATTACCATGGCTTTGGTCAGTTGCACCTTAGTCTTCAAACCGACATTTTTGCTCTTAAACACTTTAAAGAGGTACAGTGCAGTGAATTGCTTAATATGGTCCTTCTAGCCATAGTTCTCCATTTTGTGATGTGTTGTAAATCCTAGTCTCTATGTCTGTGGTTATCATACCGTTTTGGTGTGTGTTTTCTGTTGTGTTGATGAGGCAAGATCAGGGTGGGATACATCTTGAGTCTCACCTTGAAGGAGGGTGTGTCACAAGTCATCATCCTTAGTTTCCTTGAGGGTATATGTCAAAGCTCTTGTAAAGTTGACTTTCTTTTTCTGGATTCTGCATTTGCTTCATAAACATCTCATTCCCAAGATTGAGACATCAGACAGTCGTCTGACCTGCCCATTGGGGTTCTTTAGCCCCTGCAGCCACGTGAGTGAGAAGAATCCTCCAGACCGATGCCCAACTCACAGATCTGTGATTTACCAGCCTTCACCACAGCATGAGCTATTTCCTTGGAAGTTTGTGAGTTCTGTGAGTTGTTACAATGACATACAGTACTCTAAGTTGAGAGGGAGAGTACTAAGGGGAGGAGGAAGAGATGATGTTAGATGATGAAGTGCTACAGCAACTTAAGCTGGGCACTTAGGATGTCTTTAACCTCTGCTTCATAGGGACCAATCTTGTGCTGATCCTTCTAAAATAAATTATTTCAGCAGTTGGTGTCAGAATTGTGGGGTTTGATGCAATTCCAGACTGACTGGAATCTGTATTTTGGAAAAAAAAGGATAAACAGGAGAATGAGAAAACTTTGGTTTCTGAATGGGATGAAAAAAAAAAAAAAATCCATGGAATGGAGCATCTGTTAAGTTGTAATCAGTTACCCAAAGGAAAATCTATTCAAGGGATTTAGGAATGGTAAATCTAACTCTTGAGTAATTGGCTAGTTGGATGTGTATGGAACTACAAAGTGGAAATGAAAGGGTGAGTAAAATGTATAGTTCATTCATTGCTATTATCAGTAACAGCCACAATGGCAGGGAAAAAGAATGTAGAGGTAATTTTTATCACTGAACCAAGCCCAGATCTTGTACAATCAGAGCTACAACTGCTGGTCTCAGGGCCTACTTGGAAAGGATAAACTATGTTGGAACAACAGGAATTTCTCCTACTACTGTTGGTCACCAAGAAGGTTGTCCAGGAAGGGAATGGGAAAAACCAAGAAACTACTGCAACTAGGGTGGTATAGTGTAAAAGATTTGCTTCAGTTTGTAGATCAGTATCTTCAGCTTCCTGAAGAACCTTGACTAAAATGGACTGTAAGAGCAACTAATTTAGGAGGCTCTGTGGTAATGTAGTGCCTAAGGTAATTGACTGCTAACCAGAAGACTGGCGGTTAAAACCCACTTGCTACTCCTTGGAAGGAAGGTTAGACAATCTACTTCCATGGTGATACCACCTTAAAAACCCAAGGAGGGGTCGCTATGTGTCAGATCCGACTTAATGGCTGTGAGTTGAATTGAGTGAGTCTTTAGTTTTGAATGCTACAGAATGGAAGAGTATATTTAGGTTGGTGCAAGACCACCACAGCAACAACAATGACTAATATTTATTGGTCATTTTTTCCTATTCTTGGCACTATACACTTCAAAATAATACTATAATTGTATCTCTAAAAATATTATGAGATAGTTGATATATTTTTTTTATATTTTACAAATGAATGCTTAGACAGAAATTAAGCAATTTGCTGATGAATGACTAAATGAATGAAAACTACTGAATGAATTTCAAGAATATATATTATTTTTTATATGCAAAATAAATAAATCTGGGATATAAGTCAGTACTTGATTGTTACCATTAAGATATTAATTATAAGAAAAGTTCTGGAGAAAAATAAAGCACATTAAAGGGCATAGGGGCAGTCTGTGTGTGTGTGTGTGTGTGCATGTAAAGATGACATAGGGCTGAAAATGAAAGAAGTTAAAGAGGGAGGGACTTATGCAGATATCAAGAGGAAAAACATTCCAGGCCAATGGAACAAGTTTAAAGGCTTTTATCTGGCAACAGATTGGGTGTGTTGGAGAGAGCTAGGGAGGGCTGAGCAAGTGGCCTGAGCATGGGCAAAGTGGAAGGAGGTGAGGACACAGAAAATATTTTTATTACACACTGGATGAAATAGTACACCACTGCAGTTTTGAAAAGAAAAATGCCATTACCTTTCTTCCATTCCAGAAGGATCCCTCAGGTTTATAGTACGTGGTTCTGGGGCAAGAGAAGAGGCAAGCAAAGCAATTAGGAGATAGTTGTAATTATTCAGATGTGAGACAGCAAAAGCAGTTTTTGCCTGATTACCACTTGCATGACCCTTATGCTGAAACTGATCAAAAAGAATGTTCCCTAGTGCTGTAGTGGTAAGGAATATGATTAACTGTATAATTACATGCTGGGAAAATCTAATCTTAGATCTCAGAAGGGGAGGGAATGTTTGTGGTAGTTAAGGTTGTATATCAACTAAGCTGGGCCTGTTTGAGTGAGTGGGCAGCTGGATGTAGTTGTTCCCCTTGGTGAGATTAGTAATTAACTCCATGGTGGAATTTACTGGAACTGCTAAGGAGCTGCTTTAGGGATGCAGGCTGCTTCCAATATATGAGAAGCAACTTTGAGAAAGGTCTCCAGCTTATGATCATAGCCAAGTCATTGTTCAGCAGCCTGCTGTGTTGCACTGATGATCCTGGGACTTTTAATGGACTTGAATTAATGATCTGCTTTGTGGTTTGGTAATACTGGGACTGTGTCTTTTCACTTGTCAACCTTGGGTTTGTCAGCCTCAGCAGCTGGCAGCTGCCTGAGTGAAGAGATGACTCTAGTTCAGTGGGCTGGGAGCAAGAGGCAGAGCTGAAGCCAAAGATCGAGGGGCTTTCTCCAAGTCCCTAGAGCCTGGTACCTGGAACTTGGACTTCTAATCTCCAAAACTGTAAAAGAATAAACTCTGGTTTGTTTGAGCTATCTCATATGTGGTATATTTCTGTCAGAGTGGCACTAGGTAACCAAAACAGTGTTCTTCCTTTGACACCATAAAGGATGACAACATACCCTTAGGCCAGACTGCATCAAAGGGATCATCCATCTTCCTTTCCTTCTTATTTTCTTTCTTATCTGAGCCAACACATAAACCTTTCCAGTCAAAGGTCTACATGAACCTTGAGTCCCTTTGTCCCTTTGTTACCCTCATCTGTGACACACTGAGGGGCTATGTGAGTGTTGAAGAGTTTGTCAATGCACCCTTTTCAGGGAGAGGAGAGAACTGCTCCAAGATGGAATTTTACCTACTCCTCTTTGTCCCAATACTATGTAAATAATAACAGTTATGAAAATGTCACTGGGTAAATGTCCATTGTTTGCTGAGGGGTGGCACAATCGTTAAACATTTGGCTGATAACCAAAAATTCAGCAGTTCAAACCCACCAGTGACTCCATAGCAGAAAATACTTGGTAATATGTTCCAAAGATTACAGCTCAGGAAACCCTGGCTACACTGTCCCCATGAGTCCTTGTGAAGGTCCCTGTTAGTTGGAACTGACAACATATAAAAACAGCACAGCCTTGCAATAACTTACTTTCATTTTTCACTTACTGCATTAGGAGAGAGAGAATAAGATGGGTTGATTCATTTTGGTAGATATGAAAATTGTGAAGAGATCTATTTTTGAATATATATTTCAATCACATATTTATATTTGATTCCAATGTTTATATTTAAATAAAATATTTATATGAATTTATAACATTAAGATGTTTATTTGTATAAAGAGATGGATAAATTGCTTTTCCTTGTCAGCTGGCATGATAATTTTCTTAAGGAGTTACTTGCCTCTGTTGAGATTAAACTATAATACCATCTCTTGGCCTACAGGCTGAAATATAGAACTCTGGTGATAGTTAACTTCTAGGTTTCTGGACAAGATAGAAGAAAATTTGCAAAAATTTCTGAGAAGAATATGAATCTGGAGCATGGGGCAAACAGAGGTTTGAGAAGGAGAAAGAGTCTTAGGAAGGAGGCAGATGACAGAATACTGATTACTGTATCAGGGATGCCTCCTTACTGTTTCCAAAATCTTCACTGCCCCTACAAAATTCTTGAAGGGATTACAGTTCTTGTGAAGAAGCAGCTATTTCACGAGTAGGATGACACAGGGTTGAAGGTGAAGCAGCATTGAGGACAAAGGATTGAGAAGGCCTATGGCAGACCTATGATTACTGGGATCTTTAGAAATAATAATAATAATCTTTAAATAATAATAATAAAAATCTTTAAAAATAATAATCTTTAAAAATAGGAGTCAGCCACAGGGACCCAGGTGAGGAGAGGGAATCCAGGCTACACACCACAAGCAGCGAGGCAGGCAGGCAGGGAGAGGGCAGAAAAGGCAAAGGAACCTGAATAGATCAAGGAGTCACTCACAGGGACCCAGGGGAGGAGAGGGAATGCAGGACACGCACCAAAAGCAGCAAGGTTGCAAGGCAGGGAGAGGACAGAAAAGGCAAAGGGGACCAGAATAGATTGAGGAGTCAGCCACAGGGATCCAGGTAAGGGTGGTTGGAGGGGTTTCATTTAAGGAAGACAAACTTGTCTGCCAGTTTGTCCTACTGTAGTGACATGTTGCTGTGAGTCTTGAGCTGTGCCATTGGTGTTTCAAACCCAGTGGGGTGCACATGGTGCATAGGTGTCAGCCTGGCTTGCAGACTGAGATAGACTAGGAAGAAGAAAGAGAGAATCCACTTCTCAAAGAATGGGCCAGGGAAAACCTTATGAATAGCAGAGAAACACTGTCTGATACATTACTGCACAATTTTATGAATAGTCCAGAAACATTGTCCAATCTAGAGAAGGAAGATGAGTCACTTAGCTTAGAAACCTCTCAAGGTAGGACTGGGAAAGAGCTGCATTATCAGAGTAAAATCAGTCTTACTCATATGCATAAGATAAAGTTTTTGAGACCTCCATTTGCTGATGTGGCACCACTCAAATTAAGGAGAAACCGTGGCAAACATCCCTTAAAAATCGGAACATGGAATGTATGAAGTACGACTAGAAAAATTGGAAGTTGTCAAAAAATGAAATGGAATGCATAAAGATTGATATCCTCTGCATTAATGAGCAGAAATGGACTGGTTTTGGCCATTTTGAATCAGACAACCATATGAAATACTATGCCGGGAATGACAGTTTAAAAAGGAATGGCATGGCATTCATCATCACAAAGGATGTTTCAAGATCTGTCCTGAAGTACAATGCTGTCAGTGATAGGATAATATCCATACACCTACAAGGAAGACCCGTTAAAATGAATATTATTAAAATGTATGCACCAACCACGAAAGACAAAGATGAGGAAATTGAAGATTGTTATCAACTTTTACAGTCTGAAATTGACCGAATATGCAATCAGGATGTGTTAATTATCACTGGTGACTGAAATGCAAAAGTTGGAAACAAAGAAGAATCACTGGCAGTTGGAAAATTTGGCCTTGGTGACAGAAATAATGTTGGAACTCTCATGGTAGAATTTTGCAAGACCAACGACTTGTTCATTTCAAACACCTTTTTTCAACAATACAAGTAGTGACTGGACTTCACCAAATTGAACACACAGGAATCATATTGACTACTTCTGTGGCAAGAGGAATGGAAAAGCTCGATATCTTCAGCCAAAACCAGGCCACGAGGTGATTGTGGAACAGACTATCAACAGCTCATATGGACATTCAACTTGAAGTTAAAGACAATTAAAACAAGTCCAAGAGAGCCAAAATATGACCTAGAATATATTCCTCCTAAATTTAAAGACCATCTAAAAAATAGATTTGATGCACTGAATACCAATGACTGAAAACCAGAAGAATTGTAGGATAACATCAAGAGCATCATCCATGAAGAAAGCAAAAGGTCACTAAAAAGACAACAAAAGAAGAGAAGACGAAAATGAATGACAGATGAGGCTCTGAAACTTGCCCTTGAGCAGAGAGTAGCTAAAGCAAATGGAAGAAATGACAGGAAGAAAGAATTGAATGAAAGATTTCAAAGACCACCTCGAGAAGACAAAGCCAATTACCATAATGAAATGTGCAAAGACCTGGAGTTAGAAAATCAAAAGGAAAGAACACACTCAGCATTTCTTAAGCTGAAAGAATTGAGGAAAAAATTCAGCCTCAAGTTTTAGTATTGAAAGATTCTAAGGGCAAAACATTGAATGATGCAGGGAACATCAAAAGAAGATGGAAGGAATACACAGAGTCACTGTACCAAAAAGAACTCATCGATCTTCATCCATTTCAGGAGGTGGCATATGATCTAGAACCAATGATAATGAAGGAGGAAGTTGAAGCTGCAATGAAGGAATTTGTGAAGAACAAGGCTCCGGGAATCGATGGAATACCCATTGAGATATTTCAACCAACAGACGCTGCACTGGAAGTACTCACTTGGTTATGCCAAGAGATTTGGAAGACAGTTATCTGGCCAACTAACTGGAAGAGATCCATATTCGTACTCATTCCAAAGAAAGGCGATCCCATAGAATGTGGAAATTATCAAATAATATCATTAATATCACATGCAAGTAAGATCTTTCTGAAAATTATTCAAAAATGGTTGCAGCAGAATATTGACAGCAGCAGTATATTGAAAGAGGACTTCCAGAGGGGCAAGCTGGATTCAGAAGAATATGTGGAACAAGGGATATCATAGCTCCTGTCAGATGGATCTTGGCCTAAGGCAAAGAATACCAGGAAGATGCTTACTTGTGTTTTATTGACTATGCAATGGCATTTGATTGTGTGGATCATGACAAATTATGGATAACATTGAGAAGAATGGGAATTCCCAAACACTTGACTGTACTCATGAGGAACCTGTATCTTGACCAGGAGGCTGTGGTT
>NW_006921609.1:21204603-21206608 GCF_000298275.1 Orycteropus afer afer
CTGTGTCTGTGTTAATTGGTTTCCCTTTTCTTTGTTGAAGAGGGTCTGTGCAATCCTTCTGCCTAGTCCGCCATCTTGCCCCGCCTCCTTGCTTCTCTTTGCATATTTTTGAAGCAGACATGCATAACTGGAAGTGTAAGTTCCCAATCTTTCTAACATTTGTTTCACACTGTGCTCACCACTCCATCTCTCTCTCTTTCCTTCCCCTCTCTAAGCAAGAAAAGTAATACTGAAAACAGTCAAGTAAGGATCCATATTGCCTTTTCCATAAAATTGGACATTCTCATAGGAAGTACATGTGGGATGAAAATAAATCCAGATTACCACTTGCATCATGTTCCACCAAATTTGTTTATAGAAGGTGAGGCAAAACACTTTCATATTAAAAAGTTTAAGGAAGACTTGTAGATATTTAAAAAATACACTTATAAAAATAAAACCATTTGAGATGGTTGGCTTGATGTTTCCTATTAATACAGAGGGAAATTTGCAGAGGTAGAAATATTAAATTCAATAGAAAGATATTCAAGTTCTTTATAACCAATACATCTTTGTACTCTTCTATCAGAAGCAGGTGATGTGAAAGAGAAGTTTATTGGATACACATTTGTAAATGTATTAACTTTTAGCTTAAAACTTATTGAGCAAAATAAAATGACCTATCTAGTGAATTATTATTAAGAATGATTATCTCTAGTTATATGCACATTAATTTAATTGACTGTAATATAAAGCAGTTTGTATAATTTTTTATGAGTTGAATTCATAGTTTTCTTCTTATAATCATATATCTGCGTAGTGCTTAAGGCATTTGACTACTAACCAGAAGGCTGGTGGTTCAAACCCACCATGCACTTCTCGGAAGGAAAGTTGGGCAATCTATTTCCATATTGATACCGCCTTGGAAACCCAAGGAGGGGTTGCTATGAGTTGCTTCCAACTTGATGGCACATAACAACAACAACATTGTGAGGGGGAAAAAAGTATTCTTGAATTCTTTAGTAAAAGTTTCAAAAGTCCTTCATATTGATGTTACTTGTAAATGAAACATTATACTTTAGGTAAAATTTTTATTTTTTTTATAACATTTTGAAAACAGCAGGGGTATGTATTATGCATAAGTTCCAATCATATTTATGATGATTATCTCAGTGAAATCCAATATCACAATCACATCATCAAATAAAGAGATTTGAGAAAGCACTGTGGTTCAAACATGTAACTCAGTGGGATTAAAATAAATATAAACAATACATATTATTGTTTTCTAATATAGCAAGAATATAGCAAATAACCTCCTCACAGGGACTGAATAATGATATTCTTTATAAATGATTTTTATTTAAAATAATACAAGAAAAATCCTTATTAAAATGATATATCATGTTTGGAAAGTCACAGTGGTAGCTTGAACCATCTTTGAAAAAGAGCAATATCATTTATGAGTTTACATCTAAGAGGAGTCAGGGGAGGGCAGTGTGAGACATTTTAAAGAAGTTATAAGCTGTCATATTTTTATTTTTATAAGATGTCAACTTAATACTTTACTGCTTAGAAAAAATCATGAAAATGGGCATTTTATTTATATGCAAAGATACAGCTACTATCTGTAGTGTGAACAAAATATAGTTTTATCACCATATTAATGGAGGGACAAAAAGTAATATAAAAGGGTGTAGTAAAACTTTATCTCCTATTAATGACTTTTAAAATGTGTATATTGCACAATATAAATCTGACTGCATACTGTTTAAATTTATAAATTTTATATGTACTTTTCCTTTATTTTTTTCATGTAATGAAGAAAAATGTAGAATTTCTTTTTATATTTTCACCAAAATATAGAATTTATGAAGTAATATCAAGGAACTAATTTCACCACAATCATATTCAAAATGACCAATTGAGTCTACTTGGAGCAGCCTTTGTCTGTTGTTGTTGTTGTTGTTATGTGCCGTCGAGTCAGCCCTGACTCATAGCGACCCCTCCTTGGGTTTCCGAGGCA
>NW_006921609.1:21207202-21240244 GCF_000298275.1 Orycteropus afer afer
TTTATTGTGATTTGGATGAAGATTTATAGAGCAAATTCACTTTCCATACAGCAGTTCACATATACTTTGTCTTATGTCATTGACCACAGTTTACGACAATGCAACAGCTCCCCTCCCACTTTCTCCCCATAGTTACCTCTTCTCAGTGCATGCTCAATACTTTTAAAGATGCCATTTAGTTTTACAAAATGTAGAAAATATAACTGTTGTTGTTATTGTTAAATGCCGTCGAGTCTAGACCCAATTCATAGCGACCCCTCCTTGGGTTTCCAAGGCAGTATCACTACCTAAGTAGATTGCCCAACCTTCTTTCCGAGGAGAGGCTGGTGGGTTTGAACTGCCAGACTTCTGGTTAGCAGTCAAGTGGCTTAGGCACTATGCTACCAGAGCTCCTTAGAAAATATAATTAGGCATAACAAAAGATGTCTAAGTACATTGAACAAACCAAGACTAACCAATCGAAGAAGGTGAATGATCTAGATAATTGAATATAAGAGTTGATTTCCTAGACAATTAATTTATATTTCATAATTGTGTATATAGTCCATAATTATGTATGTGTGTGTGTGTCTGTATACCCCTTTATACAACATCATCAGTACATTTTTCTGTGCATATGAATTTGTCACTAATGTGTATTTAACAAAAAGGTGAGGTTAAATTTTCTAGAAAAAATTGCTGAAAAAAGAGAAAAAAACATGAAAGGAGTAAGACAGGGAGACACTAAGTGATGGAAAGTTTGTTCAGACAAGATTACACTAAGAGGTAAAGAAAAATAAAAGGAAAACAGGTTCTTGTTTAATAATTGGTCAGAATTTCACCTCCACTTACAATGCCAAATTATAATCCATACTACATTCCTCTTTTCAACTGTGTTAATACATGTACAAAAAGTTATTTCAGGAACTACATTTTTTTGTAAAATATTTGAATACAGAATTGTGTTATCCTAAAGTTTGGTATATAATGGCTCATTTCATCTCTATCTACATTTGACACACTGCATTTTGCTGTTCTAGGAAAAAAAAAAAAAAAACAGGAAATATAGGCAGATGATAAGCATAAATTAAACCCATCTAAATTACTGAAAGAAATTTCATACTGGGAAATAAGAAAAAATCATGTGTTTTTAGATTTATTACTCAAAGTATTAGGCTTTAAGGTCAAGGATACCATAAAATTAATAACAGAAGCAGAAAGATATCACTTATAAGATAGAAAACAGTTAGAAAAGGCTGAAAATATTATCTTACTGATTTAGGATGTGTATGAGTCATTTCAGGGCAATATTTTGAAGTAAGGGAGCTCTGGTAGTGTAGTGCCTAAGGCACTTGACTGCTAACCAGAAGGCTGGCGATTCAAACCCACCAGCCACTCCTCGGAAGGAAGATGGGGCAATCTACTTTCGTAGTGATACTGCCTTGGAAACCCAAGGAGGGGTCGCTATGAGTCAGGTCTGACTGGACGGCACATAACAACAACAACAACATTTTGAAATAAAGACTGAAGACACTAAAGTATGAAATAAAGGTAAATCTAATAGTTATCTGAAAACAGGTGAGCTCCAAAAAATAATTAGAACTTAAAAAGATATTTAAAATGATATAAAGTTCATAGCACTCCAACATTCTGTGGGAGAATGATGAATAAAAACAGTTGTAATGGGAGTAGAATATTTGGAAAAAAGATGCAAAATTTGTAGATGATATTTCTGAATTCAGGCATGGGATAGCAAAGCGAAGCTGGCTGCCTCTTTTCTACTCAGTAACAAATGCCTCCACTTGGTTTTAATTAAAGAACAACAATGGACAAATGAATAGCCACACATTGGTATGTTGGTTCATTTTATTGCTGCTATTCAGTTTTCATATGCATTCTCTTCAATAAAAAAGAGAATTTCAAAGAAAAATGTATTTTATATTGGAAGCCAGAAAAACACCTGAAGTATATAGTTTTCTGTTAGCTATTGCAGATATAGTCTTTCTTATCCCTTTACTCAGTGGGGTAGCAGTGATTCACTGGCAGAATATTTGCCTTCCATGTGGGAGACCCAGGTTCAATTCTGGGCTAATGCCCCTCAAGCGCAGTCATCACCCATTTGTCTGTCAGTGGAATCTTGAAGGTTGCTATAATGCTGAACAGGTTTTAGAAAAGTTTTCAGACTAAGAGAGACTAGGAAGGATGGCATGGAGATCTACTTTTGAAAATTCAATCAATATATTGAATTCAATTCATAGTATGACACTACAGATCATAATCACCCAATTTCTTTGTGTATGGGGTCACAGTGAGTGAACCAAAAACCAAGCTCATTGCCGTCAAGTCAGATCTGATGCACAGCAACCCGTTCTTGGGTTTCTGAGGAGGTATCACTATAGAAGTAGATTGCCCAACCTTCCTTTTGAGGAGTAGCTGGTGGGTTTGAACTGCCAGCCTTCTGGTTAGTAGTCAAATGCCTTAGGCACTACACGACCAGTAGGAACCAAATATATAGCCACTAACAATAACAAAAATATCCCTTTACCAGTGCCAGAAAACAAGCTGCCAAATATGAAGGGAGGAAAGGGTATTTTAGTTCACTGGTGCTACTATAAGAGCTCTGGTAGCATAGTGCCTAAGGCATTTGACTACTAACCAGAAGGCTGGGGGTTCAAACCTACCAGCCACTTCTCAGGAGGAAGGTTGGGCAATCTACTTCTGTAGTGATACTGCCTCCGAAACCCAAGGATGGGTTGCTACAAGTCATGTCTGTCTCGCTATGAGTCATGTCTGTCTCGCTATGAGTCTGATCCAACTCCACACTACTATAACAGAAATATCATGAGTGGATGGGTTTAACAAACAAAAGTTTATGCTCTTACAGTTCAGGAAGCTAGAAGTCTGAGTTCAGAGTTCTGGTTCTAGGGGAAGACTTTCTCTGCATCTCTTATTCCTAGGAGGATCCCAGCTCAGGGATCCTGGGTCCAGAGGACACGCTCTGCTTCTGGCTCCTCTTCTGGCTTCTCTGCTCCCTTCTCGCTCCTTTTGTCTCTCATAAGGTAAAAGATACTGCAGGCCACACCACAGGGAAGCTCCCCTTACACAGATCAGAGCTGTGATTGGACTTAGAGTGTTGCAAACCCTTAATATATTTATTTTTAATTTTTTTTTTTAATTATACTTTAAGTGAAAGTTTACAAAACAGATCTGTTTTACACTCAACAGTTCGTACTTACTTTGTTTTATGACACTGGTTACATTCCCTGGAGCGTAACAGCTCTCCTCCTGCTTCCTTTCTGTGGTTACCCCTCCTTCTTGCCTATGCCTTCCTGTCTCCCTACCTTTCTCCCTGTGCACATGCTGCCCTTCTGATCTGGGATGGTTGATTGTTCTAAGTAGTGTGTCTCCCTGGTGTAAGTGTTCAGCTTGTAGGCCTATTGTTTGCCTGAAAGCTAAGCCATAGGAATGAGTTTTTTGGTTTTTTTTTAAGAAAGAAGAAATGCTTTTAATATGAACACTATGCAGGCACAGAAATACAAGCAAAAACCAGTATTCTATCAATAATGACATCATTATCTCATCTAAGAACAGAAATTAAGTCACTAATGAATGCCAAGAGGAAAAACATACAAGTCTTATTCGATGTACCCTGTTAGGGAAAACGACGTTATTCCGGCTGTGGTCAAAGCTCCATCATCTCCACTTTCTGTGTAAGTTCAGCTTACTTGATATCCAATTCTCTCTTTGCTTCTTCAGTTTTCACTTGAGCAAGATATGGATTCAAGATCAAATCTAAATAAGATTCCAGGTGACTCAGGACTATACTCTTGGGGGTTTCACCAGTCTTTAGCAAACCAGTAAGCCTGGTCCTTTTTATTTTTTTTTTTTATGATTTTGAGCTTTTTTTTCCATATTTTTCTCCCATTCTATCCACAATCTCCAATTTTCATCCCTTTCTGAGTGGTTGACATTTGTAGCCAGGCAACAGCTAGCTCTTCTGGTCTCAGGGTCATGTAAGCTGAGATTCTCACTGTTCATTTCCTTTGGGCTGTTTCCATGTATCTTTGATTTTCTTCAAACCATCCTTATCTTAAACCTTATACCTGATTGGCTCATCACATCAGATCTTATCATGGGCAATCAGCCACATTACATCATGACATAACTTCTAAACCTCAGAGAATCATGACCCAGCCAAGTTGACACAAATTGGGGGTGGGGCACAATTCAATCCATTACATTCCACTCTTTGGCCACAAAAATCCATGCCCTTGCCACATGCAAAACACTTTCATCCTACCATATCATCCCAAAAGTCTTAAATCAACTCCAAATCCATAATCCATCCTGGGGCAAAATTCCTCATCTATGAATCTAGAGTAAAAGTTATCTGCTTCCTTAATAAGGTGGTAGAACATGCACAAAGTAGATATTTCCTTTACAAATGGGAGAAATAGGAGAGAAAGAAGAAATAACAGCATCAACATCAAGTAAGTAAAAAAAAAAAAAAAAAATGAAAGAATAAATTAGCTCTCAAGTCTTAAAAATAATCCTAAATTCTTTAAAATCTTTTAGGCAATGGCCCTGGCTTCCAGATTCTGGCCATTCTTTCTGGATGTCCTTCAACCTTGGGCTTCAGCTCCACCTCCCAGGGCCACTGGAATGGCAACTCTGCTCCCTTGGCACTGGGTGGCACAGTACTCCTAATATAGCTGAGTGACAGTCTCACAATCTTGGCCTGGCAGAACCCATTTTTCTGCCCCTTGAGCATGTCAGATATGCACACAATACAGCTTTGCTTGCTGAAAGTGAGGATTTTTTGAGGCACTTACTGATGAAGATTGAGACTAATGTCTGTGGTATGGTTTACACCTCAATATAAAGAAAACAAAAATCCTCACAACTGGACCAATAAGCAGCATCATGATAAATGGAGAAAAGATTGAATTTGTCAAAGATTTCATATTACTTGGTTCTACAATCAACACCAATGGAAGCAGCAATCAAGATATCAGATGTCATATAGCATTCGGCAAATCTGCTACAAAAGATCTCTTTCAAGTGATGAAGAGCAAAGATGTCTCCTTAAAGACTAAGGTGCACCTAACCCAAGCCATGGTATTTTCAAACACCTCTTATGCATGTGAGGGCTGGACAGTAAATAAATAAGGAAGACCAAAGAAGAGTTGATACTTTTGAGTGGTAGGGTTGGCAAAGAATACTGAGAGTAGCATGGACTGCTAAAAGAATTAACAGATCTGTCCTAGAAGAAGTGCAGCCAGAATGCTCCTTGTAAGTGAGAATGGCCAAACTTTGTTTCACCTACTATGGTCATCCTGGAGAAGGATATCCTGCTTGGTAAAGTGGAGGGTCAACAAAAAAAGGGAGAGGCCCTCAACAAGTTGGATTGACACCCTGGCTGCAAGGATGGGCCCAGGTATAGCAGGGATAGTGAAGCTGGCACAAGACCAGGCAGTGTTTCATTCTGTTGTACATAGTGTCACTATGAGTTGGAGAGGACTCCACAGTACCTAACAACAACAAAGGAGCATGTCAGACCCTCACCCTCAGTTTTGGACAGTAGTTATGGCTTCATCCCAGTGGCACTCATCTGTGGCAGCCCTGCACTCCAGAATTGAGCAGGTGAAGGTCTGACTCTTTGAAACCTAGGAGGTTGTGGCAGTACTACCCTTTGAAGACCCGGAGGCCATGGTCCTACCCTGTGAAACTGAGGCTGGTTCCTGTTTCCTTGGTCTCTCAAAGAGGTCAGCCTTGTCTCTGCCCTGTTGCAGCAATTATTTCAAAGCTCTTAAGCTCTACCAGTTAGTGCTCAAAGGCAACCCACCCCTTCAGGAAACTTCCTGTCCAAAGGCAATCAGCTCTTTCTTGCTCTGTGGTCTGGGTAAGCAGTTGTTTCATTTCATAATTGTCATTCTGCCATCGCTGGTGTTACAATTGTTCTCACTTCTTTCTGAGCTGACACCAGAATTGACTTTTACACCCACGTTCCACCGATAGTCTCTTCAAAGCAATCTGAACTTTTTCTCTTATATACCTTAAAACTCTTCTAGATTCTACTCATTACCCAATTCCAAAACTGCTTTCACATTTTAATTATCTGTTAGAGCAGCACCCCAATCCTGATTCTAAATTCTATCTTTGTTCTCCAGTGCTGCTATAACAGAAATACCACAAGTGGCTGGCTTTAACAAACAGAAGTTTATTCTTTTATCATTTAAGAGGCTAGACATCCTAGTTCAGAGTGCCAGCTCGAGGGTTACATTTTCTCTGTGTCTCTTGTTCTTAGGAGGATTACAGTGCAGGGACTCTGGGTCCAAAAGACATGCTCCACTCTAGGCTCCTCTTTCTTGGTGGTAGTTTATCCGCCTTCTCTGTTACTTTTTCTCTCTTGTAATATAAAAGATATTGCAGGCCACAGCCCAGGGAAACTCCCCTTCAATAGAATGAGGACTATGATGACATTAAAGGCATTGCAACCCTCCCTTAACGTTAATTCTTTTACTCCTGATCAGTTTATCACATTGGATCACATCATGGGTATCATTATATATCTGCCACATTACATCAGTACATAACTTTTAAACACTGAGAATGATGGCCCAGCCAAGTTGACAAAAATATTTGAGGGACACAACTGAATGAAAGCCTGGGGGTGAAGAAGGATTTTAACTCAATACATGCACATGTATCTAAGACTACACATTTTATAGTGTTCCATACTTGTTATTCATAACAGTCTCACTGCTGCTTCAGTTGTAATGGTCTCCAGACACCTAACCATGGATTCACAATATGTTCAGCCTCATCTCCTTTAATGTGCCAGGGTCTTGAGATTCTTTCCTGTGTGGCATAATTTCTCCTCTTGTCCTGTAATATATCATGCTGCTGAGACGACAGAGAACAAACAATGTGGCACGAAAGGAACTTTCTGAATGGTGAACTTATGAAAAGAAGGAGGTTAATGGTTTATCTGTTCTTTGTATAGCAGGTGACTTGTTAAAATTACAAAAGACTGTCAAAAAAGATGCAATAATTTAACTCATATTTCCCTGCCTGATCTGCATTGACAACACTATATTTCTCTTCATGAACATTCTTACATATTTTATATCCACTGATTGTAGCCCTTTATTCTATAGCACTAATGAATTAAAAATAAAAACATTTAAGGAGATTAAACATTTAAAGGAATAAGATTTACACCTATCTTATGATAATTATCTGCCTTTTATCCTTACTCAATATTAGTATTATTAAATAAGGAAATGTTAAATTTGGAAGGGACTTGGGAGAGTGCATTTAGTTAAAACACCACATTTTTAAATGAAGAAATTATGTTTAAAAATTATTGTCAGCATCTATTTCACCCTGTTCATTTACTCTTACAGAAAAAAATATTTACTCTTTATCTCATGAACTAAAATAACTTACTCCTTTAATTTTTACAGGTATATTTCTGATCTTTGTATATTTATTAATTTATCTATAAATATATTGGCCAGCAAATATTTAAAAAATTGTAAATGTTTACTGATTACCAGGCTATGTGTCTTCTGATAAGCACAGATAGTGCCTGCTTATGTCTAATTTAAGTTAGGACAAACTACATTAAAGACTGTCTTCTTTTTTTTTTTTAATGCTATTGTTAGTAATATGTACCATATACAATGTTGAAGCTAGTAATTCCCTGATGTTATGATTCTCAGATGTTCACTCACAGATGTTCAAAGATCAGATTTATAATGACACTGATAATAAAATGCGATTGTAATGGAAACTAAAAAAAAAAGAGAGAAAAAAGAGATATGCAATTTATGTCAGACTGACTGATTATGGAATCATTGGAATGGAGCCCCATGGTAAGTCAGGGAACTATCTGTATAAATAATTTTCAATGATAATACTAGAAAGATAATTTTTGAAAGATTATTTGAGATTTATTCTGTCTCCTTCTAGTTGTCCCACAACACTTCCACACTACCAATAATTCAGGCAGCAGCCTTAGAATTCTATAGACAATGCCTTTAACTGGATATTTATACTTTTATTAGAAAAGTATGTCAAATTCCTAGTTCTCAGATCCAAAAAAGTTTTGTTTTTTTTTTTTTTAATTATGATTAGGGTGAAAGTTCACAGAGCAAATTCACTTTCCATAGAGCAGCTCACATATGCTTTGTCTCATGACATTGACTGAAATTTATCACAGTGCAATTGCTCCCCTCCCACTTCCTCCCCATAGTTACTTCTTCCATGAATCCTTCCTGTCCATGTATTCCTGCCCCCTGAGCTATCTCCCTGTGCATACATAGCCCTACTAGTCTCCCATGATTGATTTCTCCAAGGAGTATATGTATCTGACATAAATGTTTAGCTCATATGCCTATCTTTTGTTTGGCTGGAAGCCACAGGAGTGAGTTAAATTCCAGACCAAAAGGCAGCAAGGGGCCATAGTCTCAGTGATTCCATCAGGTTCTATCAGACCAGCTAACCTGGTCTCCTTTTTTTTTTTTTAAGATTTTGAGTTTTTTTCCACATTGTTCTCCCACTCTATTCAGGATCTCCTATAGAGATCCTCTTCTGAGTGGTTGACAGTGGTAGCCAGGCACCATCTAATTCTTCTGGCCTTATAGTTGTATAGGCTGAGGATCGCATGGTGTACCAGTCTCTTGGACTAATTGTTTCCATTCATCTTTGGTTTTCTTCATTTTTCTTTGCTCTGAATGAGGAGAGATCCAATGTTGCATCTAGATGGTCGCTTGCAAGCTTTTAAGATCCCAGTCGCTACTCACCAAAGTAGGATATCAAACAATGTTTTCATGTATTATGTTATGCCAATTGAGTTTGATGTCTCTACAACTATGGTCCTGAGCCTACAGGTCCAACTACTCGCTCCCTCAGAGTAGCTGGCTGTGGACAAGAAACGAATACAACCATGTCCCTTGTCAGCTCTACTATATACCTAGGAATTCTTACAGAACGTACCAATACATTTGTAGAAACATTGTCTACCAACCCTATACATGGTCTTGGGTTACACTCCTCCTGCATAGACATACTTAACAGTTCAGTCTATCCACCCATCTATCCATGTTTGCCTTCACTGACAATGTAATACCGTATGTGCAAAAGGGTTCATCTTTGTTGTCTGTACCATCCATGCACTTCTCTATGTCTTCTTATTCCTCAATACCATTGTGTTGATCACTCATAGTTGGTACATTGCCCTTCTCTTCACCCAAACCAATACTTGTTGCTACCTATTCTAACAATGTTCCTTCCCCTCCCCTCCCACCTTTGGTAATAAACAAATAAAATTTCCTCCCATATATAAATCTTTCCTCGATTTTTTATAGTAACAGACTAATTTAATAGTTGTTCTTCAAGTGATTGACTTATTTCACTCAGCATAACGTCCTCCAAGTTCATCCATGTTATGTGATGTTTTGCTGATTCTACATTTATTATTTAGGATTGCATAATATTTCATTGTGTATACATACCATAGTTTGCTTATCCATTCTTCTGTTGATGGGCACCTAGATTGTTTCCATTTTTTTGCTATTGTAAATAGTGCTGCGATGGACATGGGTGTGCATATATATGTTCTTGTCCTGGCTCTCACTTCTTTAGGATATATACTGAGTAATGGAATTGCTGAATTAAATGGTATTTCTAACTCCAAATTTTTAAGGAATCACCATACTGCTTCCCACAGTAGTTGTATCACTTTATAGTGCATTATATAACATCTTTCTTTCTCTCATATATTTTTTGTCTTAAAGTGAATTTTATCAGAAATTAGTATTGCCACTCCTGCTATTTTTTGGTTACCAATTGTTTGATACATCTTTTTCCAACCTTTGATTTTTAGTCTATTTTTATCTGTCTCTTAGGTGTGTCTCTTGTAGATAGCTCATTGATGGGTTATGTTTTCTTATCCAGTCTGCAACTCTCCATTTCTTGAGTGGTACATTTAATCCATTGACATTCAGTGTAATTATCAACAAATATGAATTTGTTGCTGTCATTTTGTTATGTATTTTTTCATGGTGTTCCTGGTTTCTTTGTTCCATATAATTTTCCATACTGAGCTCATTATGTTTATGAATTATATTGTCATTTCCTTTGTTGTTATTGTTTTAGTATTTGATAAATATTTGTGCTTGTCCTCTTTTTTATTCAGATGTGAAGGTTTATCATTTTCTTTGAGGTTACCCTGATTTATAATTTTCTCTCCAAATTTAGAACAATCCATTCTATCTTGCAACTCTCTTGACTTCCTCACCATTTAGAAGTTCTGTAACTACATTTTTTTCCCCATCATTTTAGTTTGTAATTGTCCTCATTTGCCAATTGATGTCTTTGGCTCCCTATTTATAATCTTTTAAGCTTATTTTACTTTGGATACTTCCATAGCTGTGTTAGTTTCTTGGTTATATCATCTTGTGTATTAATGGTCAGTTGTTGTTTACTATTATTGGTTCTCTGTTCAAAAGACTCTCTTTAGTACCTCTTGTAAGGTTGGTCTGGTTTTAACAAATTCCCTTACGTTATGCTTATCTGGAAATCTAATTTCACCATCATATCTGAGGGACAATTTTGCTTGGTATATAATTCATGGTTGGAAGTTTTTCTCTTTCGGTGTTTTATATATACCATTACATGCCCTTCTCACTTGCATTGTTTCTGCTGAGAAATCAGAGCTTATTCTTATTCGTTGTACTTTGTAAATAACTTTTTATTTCTCCCATGCTGCTTTCAGGGTTCTTTCTTTGCCTTTGGTTTTGGTGAGTTTGGCAATGATATGTTTTGGTGATTTTCTTTTGAGATCTGTCCTGTTTGGGGTTTGTTGGACTTCCTGAGTGGATATATTCTAATCTTTTATCATCTAAGGGAAGTCTTCTTGCAACAAATCTTGAACAATTATCTTAGTGGTTTTATTTTTCATTTCCTGTTCTGAAATTCCGATTACATATAGGCTTTTCCTTTTGATGGTATCACAAATGAATATTAAGCTTTCTTCATGTTGTTTTAATCTTTTTTTCTGATTGATCCCTTTCCAAAGAAATATTCAGGTATTTGTCTTCAATCCCATGAATTCTATCTTCCACTGATTCACTTCTACTTCTTTGCCCTTTCAATTTGTTATCTATTAATGAAAATTTAGTATTAATCTTCTGGATTTCTGCCTGTAGATTTTGTATCATTTCTAATTTTTCATTTAATTTGTCATTTTGTTCTTGTATTTTCCTCTGAAATTGTTCTAGGGTTTTGTCTGAGTTTCCCTTAATTTTGTCCATGTTTTCTTTATCTGTCTCTCAATCTTTTGAAGATACCTAAAAATAATTCTTTTGAATTCCTTATCAGGGAGTTCCAATGTTACTTCTTCCTCAGGGATATGTTCTGGGTCTGTATCTTTCTCCTTGTTTCTACAACTTTATCTTGCTTCTTTGTGTGGATGTGATGGTCTGTTGTCTCAGAGACATTGTGACATTGTTGTGTTTAGATCTCTGTTAACTGTTTGTGAAGAGCAGCTAAGGATGAGTAAGGCTCTCTGGTAGTAGTTTATCATTGGCAAGTTGGTTGAGAAAGAAATGATGGCTCTCACTCAGTAAATGATTTTGCAGGAGGTGAGGGTGAAGTTGTGTCATATGCCACTGTTGCTGTATCCCACTCTGTGAGACAAAAACAACAATTAAAAAAAAAAAAAAAAAACACCAAAAAAGTAAATCAAGCGGACAAAAAACATACCACATAAACACATAGGAGCAATCACACACAACCAAAAAAAAAAAAAAACCCTGCAATATGTGGGAAGAGGGCAATAAGAGAAAAAAAGTAGAGTAGGAAACTAATGAAGAAAAAAATGGGAAAAATGCAAAAACAAAAGCAAGGATTTGGGTTAACTATAAGAAAGAAAAAATAAAAATGGGAACCAGGAACAGGGAAGAGAGGGAAAAGTTGAAAGCTAGAAGCTGGGAAGGGAAGAATAAATAATAATAATAAACAGGACAAATAAATAAATTGAAACAGACAAAAACAAACTAAAAAAAAAAAATTCTGGGCAGGGCAGAGAATGGCACCTAGGCTCTATTGAGCATACAGGCTGGGATGGAATTCCTGCTATCCCGAAGGTATAGCCCCACCTCTGTTCACCAAGAGTGTATGGGTTCTAAAAGTAACAAGGGGAGTATTGCACCTTTCCAGTCTCTTGTGTCCTTAATGTCTTTGTGGTTCCCAGAAAGTGGAGCTTTTTCTTAGTTCCCTGGCATCTGGGAGAATGATGTCGCTTTAAATATTCAAAACGGTAAAACTTGTAAACATTCAAAATTCCTGCGCCCTATGGACAGGCAAAAGTCCACAGCTCAGCCCTCCTCCCTCCTCGCTGCTTCCCCTTTTATTCACCAGCCACCAGTGCAGTCCTCTGTGCAGCACGTGGCTAACAGCACCAATTTTTAAGTTAATTCTTAGGTCCTAACACTCCTTGGCAATTGTCCGAACTGTGTTTACCATCAGGTCTGCTGACAGACTGCAGGTTCATATGTCTCTTTTTGGTGTCTTCCTGGAGGTTCTTCTACTAGTTGGAGTTTAGTCCTGTTCTATATACTTCCCTTCAAAGCTCAGGGCTCCAGGATTATCGTCTGTGTTTACTGGTTCCCCTTTTCTTTGTTGAAGAGGGTCGGTGGGGTCTATCTGCTTATTCCACCATTTTACCAGAATTTTCCAAGGCTATAAATCTTTCCCAAAATAGTTTCTTGAAAATCATATCAGAGTCAATAGTCTTGAAAGCCAAATTGCTTTGTATTTGTAAAGGCCAAATTGTCTGACAGAAAAATCCAAAATATTGCTTTGATGATCAACAAATACAAACCTGAACATAAAGTATAACACAAGAACCATATAGTTGGAAAGATGCAGGATTATGTAAGAAGAGTTAGTTGACCAGATTAGATACAGATCCTTCAGGTTGAGAATTTTGGATAACTGGAATGATTGTCTATCCTAGGCTTCATTTTAAATATCAGCACAGTATGTCAGTGTCCTTGACTTTAGATCACCATCCCCAGGTTCAGAAACATAAGAAGGGATATTGTAATTTGAATGAGTGTTTAATCAAAAGACATGAGGATTTAAGTAACAAGTTATTACATGTATCATAAACAGCCAAAATTAAGATTAGCATCATCATTATAAATGGAATTTGAGCACAAAGTTAAATTAATATTAAACAATAGATGTATTTAAAATTTTGCATAAAATTTACAAATTACTTTAACAATGAGATTTAGTTTTTCCATAACTGATTTGATCGTATGAACATTAAATTGTCCTAAATCACCAGTTAATTAAAGCAAGAGAGTTAAATGGGGAATGAAACTAAATGTGCATGTAGTCAATGTAAAACAAACTCTTAAAATTAATTAAAAAAAAAAAAAAAAAGAATTAGTCCAGTTATTTTCAAAACACAAGAATAAAAGTATTTATCTGTGTCTAAAATAATGGTAACTGAATCTGAGAATACATGAGCTAACACAAATGTTATGATTGTTACATGAATAGATACAAATGCAATGCATGACATATAATAAAGACATGTTTAAAAATACATACATTCTAAATTTTACCTTAAAGTTGCTTATTAATTAAGTCACTTCTTATGATAAATGTGTACATATATTTGAAAAGATGTAGGCTTTAGATTTTGAATCTATATGGCTGAAACTTTACAGTAATAAGCCACAATAACATTTTCTAAATTGCATGCATTTTTAACACATGTAAGTCTTTGTATTGTATAAATGTTTAACATGCTCATCTACTAACTGAAAGATTGGAGGTGTGAATCCATCCAGAGGCATCTTGAAAAAAAGGCCTAGCAATCGACTTTAGAAAAATTAGCCATTGAAAACCTACCAGAGCACAGTTCTACTCTGACACACATGGTATTGTCAGGAGTTGGAATAAACTCAACAGCAACTGGTTTTGTTTTTGTGTTTTTTTAACTTGATGGTAATAAGGGTGAAGTGAATATAGGCTGTGCTTTTCCGATATACTGATTACTTTTATTTTGTTTCTTTAAGGTACAGAATTTTATAATTTGGAAACTGTGTCTTTAAATTCCTGTGCAGCTCTCATCTATTATTTTGCGTCAATGTGTATTATATCAAAAAGGGAAAAAAAAAAAAAGTCTTATTTATATAGGGGATAACTCTGAAGTAACATTGAGAGAGCTTGTGGATGAGACTAGAAGTCTCATTTGTGTATTTTTGCCCAACATCTGCAAGATTATCTTGCAAAATCTTCAAGAAAGAGGCAATTACCTATTTATCTCCACCATAAAGATCAAGCATTCAGTATAATGAGTGATAATAATCAGGGAAGTAAATGGGATGTCAAACTCTGTCACCTTATCATCAAGGATTTCCTACATAAAAATGACAAGAAGGAGATGTGATGGCTTTAGACTTAAATAATAGTGGAGCAAAAAATAGAAAACTATAATCACCTCTGTACACTGAGTGTGATTCTTTCCTCAGTGTGGGAAGGTGAACTCTCATCCTGGTGTTCAAGATATTGTTATAGGCTCAGAATGGTGAAGATAACATGTTTGTATGTTGTGTTGGTGGAAGATGATCATTACTCATTTAGTAAAATACTGATGATATTCTTCTTTAAAAGGAAGCTTCAGAGTGGGAGCAACACTGTGATAGCTACTATGTGCCATGAGTTGCAGAATGCCAAGTCTTTCAGTTCAACTGCATACATTTTTATCACAAAATTAACTCCTCTTGGTGAAGGCATTGGAAATGCAGTAAAATAATCATGCAAACACTCTGCTACAGGGTTAAAATGTTGCCATTAAGAGATAGTAAATTATCCATTAGTATTTCTACCAATTTAGTGATGGATTAATTTAGTGGAATGTTTGCCCAGAGGAAAATAAACACTAAACCAAACACATACGGATAATGATAGAATTATAATAATTACTCTATTATTAGAGTGTGTGATAGAATATCTACAGTATGGGATCATAGTGGTGAGAGTGGTATATGTAAGGATTAGTTTCATAGATAAAAGAATATATTCCACTCACATGTTTAGGGATATAAGGTACCATATGTTGTTGTTAAGTGCTATCAGTTGGATTTGACTCATAGCAACCCTATGTACAACAGAAAAAGAACACTGCTTGATCATGTGCCATGCTCACAATCTTTGCTATACTTGAGCCCATTGTTGTAGCCAGCAGGTCAATCCATTTTGTAGAGGGTCTTCCTTGTTTTTGCTGACCCTCTACTTTACAAGCATATCTTTCTCCAGGGAATGGTCCCTTCTGACCACATGACCAAAGGAGGTGAGATGAAGTCTGACTTTTCTTACTTGCAAGGAACACTCTGGTTGCACTTCTTCTGGGATAGATTTGTTCACTTTTTTGCCACTCCCTGGTATTTTCAGTATTTCTCACCAACACCTCATTTCAAAGTCAGCAACTCTTCTTTGGTTTTCCTTATTGATTATCTAGCTTTCACATGCATACAAAGTGATTGAAAATACCATGGCTTGGGTTAGGCACACTTTAGTCTTCAAAGTGACATTTTTGCTTCTTAACATTTGAAAGAGGTCTTTTGCAGCAGATTTGCCCAGTACAATTTGAAATCTGGTTTCTCGACTGATGCTTCCATGGTTATTGACTGTGGATCAAGATAAAATGAAATTCCTGACAACTTCTAAATTTATCCATTTATTGTGATATTGTTTATCAGTCCACTTGTGAAGATTTTTGTTTTCTTTATGTTGAAGAGTAATCCATACTGAAGACTATTTTCTTAAATCTTCATCAATAAGTACTTCAAGTCATCTTCACTTTCAGGAAACAAGGTTGTATTATCTGCAAATCATATATTATTGAAGAGTCTCCTCCCATCCTGATCTGTGTCCTTCTTTATATAATACAGCTTTTCAGATTATTTGCTCAGCATATAGATTGAATTAGTATGGTGAAAGGATACAAACATCTAGATTTTAAACTATACAGTATGTGTTAGACTGGGTTCCCTAGAGAAACAAAACCAGTAAAGCTTATATCTATGTATGTAGAGAGAAATTTGGGAGCTCTGGTAGCATAGTGCCTAATACACTTGACTGCTAACCAGAAGGCTGGTGGTTCAAACCCACCAGACGCTCCTAGGAAGGAAGATGGGGCAATTTACTTTCGTAGTGATACTGCCTGGGAAACCCAAGGAGGGGTCGCTATGAGTCAGGTCCAACTCAACAGCACATAACAACAACAACAACATAGAGAAATTTATCTTAGGAAAATGGCTCACACACTTATAGAAGCTGGCAAATCCAAAGTTCCTGGATCAAACGTCAAGCTGGAGGCTTTTCCACATCAAGATGAAAGCTTTTCTTGACTCTTGTAGCAGCAGGGGCTGAGGAGCTCAAGGTCGGCAAGCAATACACAGGCTATTGACTCCAACGAATGACAAATCCACCATCTCCAGGCTGAATGGTGGATTGTTCACTCATGGACAGTTGTACACAATGCAACAGAATGCCAATACACAGAAGAATGTCTCTTTTCCCAGGATGTCCATAGATATACTGGAAGCAGGCCATACTCCTAGGGAAACTCCCTTTCAACCGATTGGTGGCTCAAAACATAATCATCTGATCCCATCATGGGAATAACCACATCACAACAACTTAAATCACACAGAATTGTGGTTCAGCCAAGTTGACACACAGCTCCAACTATCACACAGTAACCCTATTCTCTGTTCAAACAGTAGGCTCTTGATTTATGTTCAAGTTCCTTATGAACACAATTAAGTGTTCTGGAATTCCCATTATTTACAACATTATATATAATTACAACATTATATATAATTTCTCATGGTCCACACAGCCAAATGCTTTTGCACAATCAATGAAACAGAGGTAAACATCTATTTCATATACTTTGCTTGTAGTCAAGATCCATCTGACATCAGCAATGGTATCCCTTGTTCCACGTCTTCTTCTGAAACCAGTTTGAATTTCTGGCAGTTCTCTATTAATATACTATTGCAACTGTTTTTTTTTAATTATCTTCAGCAAAATTTTATCTGAGTATGATATAAATGATACTGCTTGATAATATCCACATTCTGTTGGATTACCTTTCTTTGGAATGGGCACAATATCAATCACTTCCAGTCAGTTGGCCATGTAGCTGTCTTCCAGATTTCTTGGCATAAATGAGGAAGTGCCTTCAGAGTTGTATCCATTTGTTGAAACATCTCAATGAGTATTGCATCATTTCCTGGAGCCTTGTTTTTCACCCATTCCTTCAGTGCACCTTTGATTTCTTCCTTCAATAAGATTGATTCTTGATTATATGCTACCTCCAGAAATATTTGAACATCAATCAATTCTTTTTGGTACAGTGACTGAATATTTCCTCCAACTTCTTTTGATGCTTCCTGCAGTATTTTCCCCATAGAATGCTTCAATATTGCTACTGAAGGCTTGGATTTTTTCTTCAGTTCATTCAGTTTGAGAATTGCTGCCCATTTCTTCTCTTTTGATTTTCTAACTCTGGGTCTTTGCACATTTCATTATCATACTTTACATTGTCTTCTCAAACTGCCTTTGAAACCTTCTGTTGAGCTATTTTATCTCATCGTTTCTTCCACTCATTTTAACTACTTTCAATTCAAGAGCAAGTTTCAGACTCTTTTCTAACAGCCATTTTGCTTTTTTCTTCCTTTTCTATCTTTTTAATGACCATCTGCTTTGTTCACATATGTTAATCTTGATGTCATCCTGCAACTTGTCTGTGTTTTGGCCATTTGTATTCAATGTGTCAAATCTATTCTTTCAGATGGTCTCTAAATTCAGGTGGGATATGATCAAGGTCATATTTTGGCTCTAGTGAACTTGTTTTAATTTTCTTCAGTTTCATCTTGAACTTGCATATGAACAATTGATGGTCTGTTCCACAGTCAGCTACTGGCCTTGTTTTAGCTGAAAATATTGAGCTTCTCCATTGTCTCTTTTCACAAGTATAGTCATTGTGATTTCTGTGTAGTCTGTCTGGTGAGGTCCACATGTATAGCTGCTGAATGTGTTGTTGAAAAAAAGCATTTGCTGTGAATCAGTTGTTGGTGTTGTGAAATTCCATCATGCATTCTCCAAAGTAATTTGTATTGCCAAGGTCATATTTTCCAACTAATTGGAACTATTGAATATACTATGGATAGCCAAAAAATGAACAAATCAGCCTTTGAAAAAATACAACCCAAGTGATGTTTACAGCAAAGATGGTAATACCTTGACTCATTTACTATGAACAGATCATCAAGAAAGACCAATCACTAGAAAATGACATCATGGTTGGTACAGTAAAGGGTCAATAAAAATTATATAAACCCTCTATGAATGATTTTTCTTTGTTTCCAAGTTTCACATTCCTATCACCAGTAATAGTCATTACATCTTGATTGAATGTTTGGTCCTTTTCAGGTTGCAGAAGTTGGTAATCATTTTCAAATTTATCTTTGGCTTTAGTGGTTGGTGTGTAAATTTGATTACTCGACAGCACATAACAACAACAATAACAGTATTAACTTGTTTTCCTTGTAGGTATATGGATAATATCCTATCACTGACAGCATTGTACTTCAGGTATAATCTTGAAACATTCTTTGTGATGATGAATGCTACACAATTCCTCTTCACTTTGTCATTCCTGGCAGAGTAGACTGGCTGATTCAAAATGGCCAATCCAGTCCATTTCAGCTCAATAATTCCTACCATACTGATCTTTATGTGTTCCATTTTATTTTTGACATCTTCCAATTTTCCTGGATTCATACTTTGCATATTCCACAATCCAACTATTAAGGCAAGATTGCAGCTGTTTCTTCCCATTTTGGATTGTGCTCCATCAGCAAATGAAGGTCCCAAAAGCTTTATTCCATCCATGTCATTAAGGACATCTCTACTTTGAGGAGTCAGTAGTTCCCTAGTCATATTTTAAGTGACTTACAACCTGAGGGGCTCATCTTCTGGCATTATATCAGGCAATGTTTCATGGCTTTTCATAAACTTTTCCAGTAATACATCAGATAGTGCTTCAATGCTCTTCATAAGGTTTTCACTGGCCACTTTTTTTTTTTTTCCAGAAGTGGTAGGCTCTGCCCTTCTTCCCAATCTGTCTTAATCTGGAAGCTCTATTTAAAACTGCCCATGATAAGGTGACCACATTTGTATTTAAAATACCAGTGGCATAGTCTCCAGCCTCACAGCAACACAGTAAGACAAACTGACAAGTAATTCACTATATATGTGTGTGTGTTTATATATATATATATATATATATATATATATATATATATATATATACACACACATATATACATATGCAACTTTGTGGATAGAAAAGAATGACAAGGGGGAGTTCCTACAAAAACTCTTAATTTTTCCCAAATTTGTTCAAAGAACACAGCAAAGTAAATGTTGTGAGAATATACCTTATTTTCAGCACATCAGCATGAAGGTAAACCAAAAAGTCTACCACCACTAAGTCAATTTTGTCTTGTAATGATCCTTGAGGACAGAGTAGAACTGCCTCATAAGGTTTCCAAGCCTGTAAATCTTTATGAAAAAGTAGACTACCTCATCATTCTCCTGTGTAGTGGTTGGTTGGTTTGAACCACCAACCTTTTGATTAGCAGCTGAATCTTCTCCAAGCTCCAAGAATGAAGTCACTTGCAGCTACTTCTCCCAATATACGCACATATACCTTATGAAGACAAGATTAAAGATAAGTAAGAGTAACTATACAAATTATTAAGATTAAATTAATTATTTTTTATAAATTATTGTATTCATTTTGTACCAGTATTTTATAAAACATAAGAAATGGAAATGATAAATTATTTTATTCTTCTTGTATTAACAACCAATGTCTTTGATAGCAGAAGTCAAGAAATCAAGCAACATATTCCGTTGGGGAAATCTGCTGCCAAAGACCTCTTTAAAGCTTTAAAATGCAGAGATGTCATTTTGATAACAAGATGTGGTTGACCAAAGTCATAGTCTTTCAATCACTTCATATGCATGAGAGAGTTGGACGATGAAAACGAAGATGAAAGAAAAGTTGACATATTAGAACTTTGGTGTTGGCAAAAGCTATTTAATATACTGTCGACAGGCAAAAGAATGAACAAATCAGCCTTTGAAAAAATACAACCCAAGTGAGGTTTAGAAGCAAAGCTGGTGATACTTTTGCTCATTCACTGTGAACAGATCATTAGGAAAGACCAATCACTAGAAAGTAACATCATGGTTGGTACAGTAGAGGGTCAATAAAAATTATATAAACCCTCAATGAAATGGATTGACACATAACCAAACAATGAATGTAAACACAGCAGTGAAGTTAGTGCAGGACCAGGCAGTGTTTCTTTCTGTTATGGATAAATTTGCTATGATTTGGAGCCAACTCTAGGGCACTTTCCAACAACAGTGTTTTATCAATCATGTTAGGCAAACAATTATTTTTAGTTTAATTTTACAATAAACATAGATTCAAATAAAAGCCATGCACGAAAGAATCAAATTCATACAAATGTTATGACTCAACTCTTCATGACATCCTACTGTGAAATATACCAAGTGCCAGAAAAATACATTAACTTGTAATACCCCAAACTATCATGCTACAGATCTAATGTAGCTGATACAGACACAAGCTTTGTACTCTGAGGGAGAGTAAGAGTTATGGCGGGAAGGATGCTAAGAGAACAATGCAAACTGGCCCTCAACTTGCTTCCAATTCAAAGTGTGTACTAAATAGAAAATGGAAAACTGATTTTTAAAGAGGCTAAGTTCATTTTGGTAGGAGCTCTTTGGTGTAGTGGTTAAGACATTTGACTGCCAATGAAAAAGTTGGTGGTTTGAACCCACCAGCTGCTCTTCAGAAGAAAGAGGAATAGTCTGCTACCCTAAAGATTTGCAGCCTTGGAGACTCAATGGCAGTCTCTATGAGGCTAAATTGACTTAATAGCAGTGATTTTGTTTTTTGTTTAAGTGCATTTTGGAGTCCCTGAGTCTCATAAATTATTAATACACTCAGCTACTAACAAAAATGTTGGAGGCACAAGTCCACCTAGAGATACCTTGGAAGAGAGGTCCAGTGGTCTATTTCAATAAAATCAGTCACTGAAAACCTGTGGAATACAGTTCTCTTTTGACACACAGTGGGTCAACATGAGTCAGAGGGGACTCAAGGCAGCTGATATTTAAGTCAATTTTGACTCTCAATGCCCTCTATTTCTATTGTTAACTATCCATTTCCCAATATAATTAGCCTTTATGAGACATGCCTTTTGGCTGAGCAAGACAGAAACATGACATATCTGGAGATTTGAAGTGAGAAGTAGAAAGTAGCTGGAGAAGCAAAATCATGGGAGTTATGGATTGGATGACCAATATATTTCATTCATGATTTTCTTTTTAATCAGAAATCAACTAAAGGACACACACACACACACACACACACAGTTTATCCCAAATAGTTTATAAATGGAAGTTCTAAGAATGCTTGCTTCAATACAGAAGTCAGAATAGATATAATTTTGCCAAATATCAGAAATGTCGTTATAGTTTTTGTCCATCTACCTAGCTCCATATAAATATGAGAAAAGAGGATGTTGGTACAACCACATGATCAGACTAGTTAAAAAGTGAAGACTATCCAATCATTTAGGGGAAAAAATAAGTCAGGACTATTTCAAAGATTATTAAAATAAATAAATAAATAAATAGATAAATAAACAAAAAATAAACAAATGAATAATATCAAAATTTGTCAGGAGCAAATATTTTGCAGTATGAAAGATGGAGATAAAAGTTTTCAGGTGAAATTGCATTCTTAGAAAAAATATTAATTAGAAGAAACAGAAGAAATGTATGGTTAGTGTCTTCAATAAGAAAATATGGACTCTATAGCATATGAAGTAAAATATATGAAAAATTTTGAAATGATGATCTACTGCATGTCTTGAGACATTAGTAATAATGGAGGCTGAGAAATGAGCCTCCATCCTTCCCAGTTTCTTTTTCTTTCTTTTCAGGGAAATGTCTTCCCTATTCTGGGTACACCATTTATTGCTTATGAGTTAGGGTCCTCGCTGGCAGCACAAGAAATTTACATGTAGACTATTATCTCTGCATCAACAACTGCTGGTAGTCATCCATGGACCACAGGGGCTTGATACGCTTTACTGAGTCAACATTGCTCCTTCTCTTCTCCAGGTAAGTGAAGTGCTGTTCCATTCCAATTACTGTGTGTAAGTCATACCTAAGACCTTGGCTTGACAATTTGGTGCAGTGAACGTTGTTAATAAAAATCAATGAAATAAGTAGAAAAATGAGGTAGTTGAGAGGTATATAGGAAGAAAGAGTTTAATATGCAAAAACACTCTGACAGTGAGCCACGTACAATCTTTATTAGAACAAGGAAGTATCAGCCACTGCAATTTGGAAAAGATTATCGTTTCAGTGAGATGGAGGACAAACCGGTGAATGATTTTTCTCACTTCAGAAAAAAAAAAAAAAATTACAGTGATTAGGCACTTCTGTCTCAGAAAATTAAGTGCCAAAGTACAAAAACAGAAAATGTGGAACAGGAACAACCAGCATTCTGAGAGAAACTTCCCTGTATTATAAATTATCCAAATGAAGTTCTCATTAACTATCAGACAAAACTAATAAAGGTAGAATAGTACTATATAAAACCTATTACTATTATTTCAAACATAAAAATAGCATCCTACAAAACTCACAGTGAAAAGATTATCTAAAACAATAAAAACGTAAAAGGAAAATAAGTTTGAACCTAGACACTACATTTTATAAGCCAATGAATTAATAACATTTGTAACTGTGATTCAACCTCTTTCCACCAATGCAATCCTGAGAATTAATACATTCTCTTTGCCTTTAACAGTTCTCACTCTGGCAATAATTATCAATAATCATTAGGTGGATATAAATTTGAAGAGTTTTCCAAGAGATTTTTAAGCACCTACTAGGAGGGTAGTGACTGGCCACCTGCCATCCTCCTTCCTCCTACCTCACTCTCCCACTTACCTCATGCATTCACCTTGAAAATCTAATCTTTTCATACACAGAAGGGAAATACTAAAACTAGAGAATACAACACTCTGAATGATTGCTATTTACATTCAAATGCAAGAGAAATATAGTCTTAGACATGAATAACTTGAAAAGTATGCTATTTAAATATTCTTCCTCAAAATAATAATCTAAAAATGGACTCTTATTGTGTGGTAAATTAAGACAAAGTTCTGATAAAAATACTAGCAGTAAGCAATAAAAACATACAAACAGAAAATAGTGATAAAACTTGTATTGTCTACAAAGACAAATATTATCAATGAAAAAAAGTGTTGAAAGACAAAACGTGTAACAGAAAATAAAATATTAAAACCAATGGCAGAGGTTGGATATGTATGTTTTTTTCAATAAAAAATTAATGGTCATTCCAATATCAGCATGGATGGATTATGAGGATTTCTATGTTCTCATCTAATAAAGGATAAATGTCATTTAATTCATAATGTTAATAAAATATTATGCCATATTACCTTTATTAGAATTTAAACTGGTAACATAGCCTACTACTACCAGCCGTCTATCAATGTGTAATATTTTGGCGTGTTTCACGCTGCTATGACCCTGGAAGCTTTGCCATCGGTGTTTTACATCCGGCACATTCACTCACAGTGGACAAGTTTCAGGGAGCTTCCAGACTAAGATGGTTTAAGAAGAAAGGTGTGGAAGTCTACTTCTAAAAAATTAATCAATGAACACCTTATGATCTATAAAACATTTTCTGATTCTCTTGCTTTGCATATATCATTAGGAGGGATCACTCACGGGAAGAAAACATCCATTTAGACAAAGTAGAGGGTCATCTAGAGCAAGTGTGTTAGACTGGGTTCTCTAGAAAAACAATAACAGTAAAACTTATATAGAGAAAGAGAAATTTTTTTTTTTAGGAAAGTGGCTCACATGCTTATAGAAGCTGGCAAGTCCCAAGTTCTTGGATCAAATATTAAGCTGGAGGCTTTTCCCAACTCATGTAGCTTCAGGGGCTGAGGAGCTAAAGGTTGGCAGGCAGTATATTGCCTGATAAATCTAAGATCTTCAGGCCAAATGGTGGATTGTTCGCTCATGGACAATTGTAGGCAGAATCCAGATCCACAGAAGACTGTTTTTTTCCCAGGATGTCCATAAACATACTGGAAGCAGTCCACATCCCTAGGGAAACTCCCTTCCAATGGATTGGCTTCTCAAAACATGTACATCTGACCCCATCATTGGAACAACTCACATCACAATTTCTTAAACACACAGAATTGTGGTCCAGCCAAATTGACACACAGCTCCAACTATCACAGCAAGGGAGATCCTTACTGTGATGAATAGGTACAGTGGCCATAGCAATAGACTAACTTGTGCTAATACTTGTGAAAATGAGGTGAGACTGGGCAACATTTTGTTTTGTTATAAATAAAGTCAACATTAGTAGGAGTCAGCCATCTATCTGTTGGGAATCTGTTTAGCTTAAAAAAAGAGACAAAATACATACATTAATATATATATATATGTAACCTATGAGGGAGCTCTGGTAGCATAGTGGCTAAGACACTTGCCTGCTAACCAGATGGCTGGCGGTTCAAACCTACCAGCCACTCCTCGGAAGGAAGGTTGGGCAATCCTACTTCCGTAGTGATACTGCCTCGGAAACCCAAGGAGGGGTCACTATGAGTCGGGGCCGACTCGACGGCACATAACAACAACAACAACATAACCTATGAAATAACAAAAGATAACATAATTGAAAAATGAAAGGCTAATATGTATCTAATTTTAATAAAAGCAAATAAGTAAAATTTCTGCATTGTTTTTGTTGGCAGAAAGGAGCCATCCACATCCAACCACTGTGTCTTTGGATTGTTTCTAATTTAGTAAACAGACTATATGCTGCTTTTGGGGAAATGAGGTAACCAAATAAGAGAGGATTGTTAGTTGTTACTGAGCTTATTTCAACTCATGGTAACACCATGTGACAGACTCGAACTGCCTTATGTAGTTTTTTAGATTGTAATATTTATGGGAGCAGATCTCCAAGTCTTTCTTTCACAGATTCACTGGGTATATTTGAACCATTAATGTTTTGGTAAGCAGCTTAATCTTTGTGCATCCAAGTTTCCTTAGGACAGGATTAGATGTGACATAATCCAGAGTAGTTTACTTCGTTTTCAAAGAACCTAGGTAAAGATGGAGATGTGTAAAAAGTGTGAGGGACATTGTCCATGATACATAAGGTCTTGACATACCTGGTGATCTCAATTTTTTCCATACTACTGCATGCTTATTAAATTACTAAAGCATTATTAAACGATAACAGATGAATTTATATTAAACATCTCAGTTTAGTATAAACTTTTTTTTTTTTTAAAGTGACTTTTTAAAATATTTTGTGTTCACATTTCTTCTGGGGGAAAGAATAAATAGCCATAACAAGGCCATATTCTCAAGACAGAGAAGGAAGCAGAAATCATGAACAATATATTTACCCATGATTTTTCAAAATTAACCAAATTCCATTTCTCCATCTATTTCTATACAAAATAAATGTTCACATTTCAGCATAAAAAATAGAAAAATAATTATAAATTATTTCAGAAACAGACTTTAGAGAGAACTTAAATATATCATAAAATGGAGATTTTAAATTGCTCAATCACTAAGTGGTGCTGGGACAAATGTTTAACTTTTTGATTAAAAATAATACTATATTACTAAAAATACTGCACTTGAAAAAATAATAGTATCATCAACTTAAAAATTGGAAAGAAAGCAACAAGAAAGTATAAAGGGAAATCAAGTTCATGAATTGACTGATCTTGGCTTTGGCGAGAGATTGTCTAAGCATATGTTGTGTGCAATCAAGTCCTTTCTAACTCATAGTGATCCTATAAGACAAAGTAGAACTGCCCCATAGGATTTTAATCATTACAGAAACAGATTACCAGGTCTTTTCTCCTACAGAGTTTCTGGTGGGTTTGAACTGCTGACCCTTTAGTTAAGAGCAAAGAGGTTAACAATTACACCACTATGGTTCCTTAAATGTATAGCTATATATAATGTTTTATATTATTAAGCATATATCTTCCCTAAAGAAATAACTATATACTTTTTTTTACTTTGTAGAAGTAAATAAAATATTAAATATATAGAAAATTTTAAACAAAGCAAATCATTTACAAAAACATAGGTATTCTATGTTAGGTGAATCAAAGCAATGAGAACATACAGCTCCATACAGAAAGAGGTTGCAGTCCATTTTTACAAAGTCCTTTATTAGCCAGAGCCCTAAGATGTAAGCTAACTGTGTACACTAGGTCCCTTGCCTCTTGGAAGTTTCTTATCACCCAGTAACTTTTTATAAATGTATGATAGGGGGTAGCTTAAGACATGATGCCAGGAAGAACTTGGAGGTGAAGACATGAGGGAGGATATAAGAAGAGAATATCTTTGAATTGGCTAAAGGTAACCTTTCCACTTTGAAAAAAAAAAAAAATGTTAGTTTAACATAAGAGAAAAAAGATCTCAACTTGGGGAAAAAAAAAGCAGATTTCTGTATCTAATTTTTGAATTGTTAATAGATAATAGATACACTAAATTTGTGTTGAATAAAAACAGCTTTGTTTGATCTATTGCTAGTGTTTTTAGGGTCATTTAGCTGTAAATAACTAGAGATCAAAGAGTCAATATAAAGCAAAGGCAGAAAGGAAAAACAAAGCTTGAAAGTATTTGCCTATCTTATCTTTTTATATATCTTACTATTCAATATTGAACACCAAAGCTAATTAAAGAGGCAAAAGATAAATTATAAATAAATATTTGAAATATATATGGACAAAAGTTTTCTATCTCTAATGAAATGAGCTCATATATAATGAAGGTAGGACAAATTTCCCAATGGAAACAAAGAAAAAAAAATTGCAAATTAAAAAAGAATGATTGCAAAAATGCAGTCAATTTCTGGTTAAGTGTGCAGCTGCTAATTGAAAAATCAGTGGTTTGAACCCACCAGTGGCTCTGAAGACCAAAACTTGTGATCAATTCCTGTAAAGATTGTAGCCAGGAAACTCTACTCTGTCCTGTATGGTTGCTCTGAATTGTATTCAACTCCACAACACACAACCACAATAGTCAATGAAGATTTGAAGTCCTTTCAAATTTAGAATTGTGAATATAATATAGGTGAGTGATGCCAAAGCAACAGTTCCTAATCTGCTTATGTCTATACTGTTGTTAGGTGCTATCAAATTGTCTCCAACTCACAGCGACCCTATGTATTGGAAAACAAAACACTGCCCAGTCCTGTGCCAGCCCCACAATGCTGTGCTACACCTGAACCCATCATTATATCCACTGTGTCAATCCATCTCATTTAGGACCTCCTCCATTTTTGTTGACCCTTAACTTTACCAAACATGATGTCCTTCTCTAGGGAATGATCCCTTCTAACAACATGATTGAAGTAGGTGAGACAAAGTCTGGTCATTCTTGCTTCCAAGGAATATTCTGGCTGTACTTCCTCCAGGAGAGATTTGTTCATTCCTTTAGCAGTCCATAATACTTTTGGCATCTTTGCCAACACCACAGCTCAAAGCATCGACTATTCTTCATTCTTCTTTATTCATTGTTCAGATCTCACATGCTTATGAGGCAATTGAAAATACCATGGCTTGTGTCAGGAGCACCTTAGTCTTCAAGGAGATATCTTTGCTCTTCAGCACTTGAAAAAGGTCTTTTTCAGCCAATTTGCCCAATGCTATATGATGTCTGATATCTTGACTGCTGCTTCCATTGGTGTTTATTGTGGAACCAAGGAATATGAAGTCTTTGACAACTTCAAACTTTTCTTCGTTTATCATGAGGCTGCTTATTGGTCCAGTTGTAAAGATTTTTGTTTTCTTTATATTGAAGTGTACTCCATACTGTAGACTCTATTCTTCAGTCTTCATCAGTAAGTGCTTCAAGTCATCCTCACTTTCAGCAAGCAACTGTGTGTTGTCAGTATATCACAGGTTGTTAATGAGTCTTCCTCCAATCCTGAAACCACATTTTTCTTCATATAGTCCAGCTTCTTGGATTGTTTGCTTAGCATAGAGATTGAATGAGTATACTAAAATGATACCACCCTGAGGCATTCTCTTCTTGATTTTAAACCAGTCAGAGTCCCCTTCTTCTATCTGAACAACAGCTTCTCCTGGTCTATGTACAGGTTCCTCATGAGTACAATTCAGTGTTCTGGAATTCCAATTCTTCTCAATGTTATCAATAATTTGTTATGATCCACACAAGCGCATGCTTTTTCACAGTCAATAAAACACATGCAATCATCTTTCTGGTATTCTTTGCTTTGAGCCAAGATCCATTTGACATCAGCAATGATATCTCTCATTCCACATCCTCTTCTGAATACAGCTTGCATTTCTGGAAGTTCTCTGTCAATATACCGCTGCAACCTTTTTCAATTATCTTCACTAAGCTTTTACTTTTTTTTTGTTTTGTTTTGTTTTAAGATTTTACTTGCAAGAGATATTAATAATATTGTTAGATAATTTCCACATTCTGTGGGGTCACCTTTCTTTGGAATGGGTAGAAATACATATCTCTTCCAGTCAGTCAGCCATGTAGCTGTCTTCCAATACCTTGGCATAGCCAAGTGAGTGCCTCCAGTGCAGCATCCATTTGTTGAAACATTTCAATGAGGATTCCATCAATTCCTGGAGCTTTGTTTTTCACCACTTCTTTTAGTGCAGCTTGAACTTCTTCTTTCAATACCATTGGGTCTTGATCATATGCCACTTTCTGAAATGGATAAACATCTACCAATTCTTTTTGGTATAGTGACTATGTATTCCTTCCACCTTCTTTTCATGCTTCCTGCATCATTCAATATTTTGCTCATAGAGTGATTAAATATTATATTTTGAGGCATTAATTTTTTCTTCAGTTCTTTGGGCTCGAGAAATGCTTAATGTGTTATTCATTTTGATTTTCTAACTCTTGGTCTTTCCACAATTTATTCTAATAATTAATTTTGTCTTCTCAAGCTGCTCTTTGAAATCTTCTGTTTAGCTCTTTCATCTTGTCATTTCTTCCATTTGCTTTAGCTACTCTTCATTCAAGGGCAAATTTCAGCATCTCTTCTGACATTCATTTTGTTTTTTTCTTCCTTTCCTGTCTTTTTATTGACTTTTTGCTTTCTTCATGGATGATGTTCTTGAAGTCATTCCATAGTTCCTCTGGTTTTAAGTCACTGGTTTTCAATGCATCAAATCTATGCTTTGGATGGTCTCTAAATTCAGGAGGCATATATTCAAGGTCATATTTTGGCTCTTGTGGACTTGTTTTAAATGTCTTCAACTGCAATTTTAACTTGCATATGAGCAGTTGATGGTCTGTTGCACAGTCAGCTCCTGGCCTTGTTTTAGCTGAAGATATTGAGCTTCTCCATTGCTTCCTTCCACAGAGGGAGTAGATCAGCTTCCTTTGTACTCCATCTGGTGACATCCAAATGTATAGCCACTGTTTGTATTGTTAAAAAATCGTGTCTGTAATGAATAAGTAATTTGTCTTGTAAAAATCTATCATGAGATCTCCAGAGCAATTTCTATCAGCAAGGCCAAATTTTCCAACTACCAGTGATTCTTCTTTGTTCCCAAATTTTGAATTGCATTCACTAGTGAAAAGTAGAGGTCCTGAAAGCTTTAATTTATATTTATCATTGAGGTCAGCTCTACTCTGATGAGGCAGTCCTTCCACAGACATATTTCAAGTGCCTTCCGACCTGAGAGGCTCATATTCTGGCACTATATTGGACAATGTTTCAGGGCTATTAATAAAGTTGTCCTGTAATGAATCAAACAGTTTTTCACTACTGTTCATAATATTTTCAGTGGCCAATTCTTTGAGAAGTGGAAGACCTCTTCATTCTTCTGAGTCTGCCTCAGTATGGAAGTTCTGCTTAAACCTGTCCACCATGGGAAGCCCTGCTAACACAGCCTCCAGACTCAAAGCAAATTGAAAGGCACAATGGTATGACAAACCAACAGACAAATTTGTCTCCTTCAGCTGTTCCACCTGCTCTGCTCACTTCTCGGCCTTCCGCCTACCTGTTCCCACCTTCTGGTGGCTCCTGCTTCCTGCCTGGGATCTCTCCCATCCTTACCTGTTCAAGCCATTGGTCCTGGCTCCCTGGTGTCTATGTCATATTAAAATTTTAGAGAGCAATTTCCATAATAGTTATCAAGAGTATTAGCTATGTCTATATCTTCCACTTGAGAATTTTTCTTCTATGGCTATGTACTAAGGACATAATGAAAAACTATTTATAAGAATACGTTTGGCAATATAATTTAAGTTAGCCAAACAAAGTAAAAGAGCTTTTGTCTTCTAGAAAGATTTGTCCATTAATTACTTACTGTTATGAAATACTATGTTGTCAACAAATATCATACTTTTAAAAATTTGTTGTTGCTAGGTGCCTCCAAATCAGTATCAACTCACAGTAACCCTATGTACAAGACATCAAAACACTGCACAGTCCTGCTCCATCCTCACAATCCTTGCTATGCTTGAGCCCATAATTGAAGCCATTGTGTCAATCTATCTTGTTAATTGTCTTCCCCATCTTTGCTGACCCTCTACTTTATCAAACATAATATATTTCTCCAGGGAATGGTCCTTTTTGGCAATATGACTGAAGGACCTCACATGCAGTCTAGCCTTTCCAGCTTCTAAGAACTTTTGGCTGCACATCTTCTTTGATAGATTTCTTTGTTTTTCTGACAGTCCATGGCATTTTTAGTATTCTTCACCAAAACCACAATTCAAAGGCATCAACTCTTCTTCAGTCCTCCTTATTCATTGTCCAGCTTTCACATACATATAAGATGACTGGAAATATGAAGGCTTGAAATTAGGCATGCTTTAGTATTCAAAATGACAGCTTCACTTCTTAATAGTTTAAAGAGGTCTTTTGCAGCAAATATGCTCAGTGCAACACGATTTCTGATTTCTTGACTACTGCTTGCATAGCTGTTGACTGTGAATACAAGGAAAATGGGATCCTTGTAAACTTCAATCTTTTCTCCATTTATCATGATGTTGCTGATTGGTCCAGTTGTGAGGAATTTCATCTTCTTTATGTTGAGGTGTAATACACACTAAAAACTGTAGTCTTTGATCTTGATCAGAATGTGCCTCAAGTCCTCTTTACTGTCAGCAAGCAAAATTGTATCTTCTGCATATTGCAAGTTGTTAATGATTCATCCAATCCTGGTGTTTTGTTCTTAAGCTACAGCTTCCTGAATTATTTGTTCAGCATACAGATTAAATAAACTTAAAAATACATAACATAGGAAAATGTATTAGGATAAAATATTAAATGAAAATTCAAGTATATAAACAAAATAAACAAGATAATTTTGGAAAAAATTCTTACAAAAACAACAATTAGGTAATTTTTCATGAAGTCCTCAATAATGATTTTCACTGGACTGATTTCTCTCTATATATGATATATTTTCAAAATCAAGATATATTTGCAATGAACACACATTTCTTTTGTAATAATACATATATATACACTTATATATACAATTCACAAAGAAAGCACAAAGCAACAGTTACTTTCAAATATGTTGTCATTATCCATTGAATAATGTTTAAACTGTTTCTAGCCATATATTTTCTTCATTATCAAAGAAAAAACTCATAAAGGAAGGGAACAGAATAGGAACTGCAGACAAAGGGAAATACAAAACAATATAAATGCATTCTTTTAAAAATGAAATTCATAGATCATTATACACTGGTACTATTTAAAATGTATGAAACTAAGAGATTGAAGAAAGCCAGGGGGCCCAGGACAGAGTGAGCAAGCAGCAGGGATCTAGGTAAAGGGAGGGACCCAGGCCCCACCCTGGAATGGTGGAAAAGAGGGGGAGAGGAAAGGGAAGACAGGAGGACCAGGACAGAGCCAGCATGTGGCAGGGATCCAGCTAAGGGTAGGGACCCAATCCCCACTCTTAAGCAGTGGGAAGGGGGGGAGGAGAAAAAAGGAAAGCCAGGGGGACCAGGACAGATTGAGCATGTGGCAGGGATCCAGGTACAGGGAGAGAGCCAGGTCCCACCCCCAAGCATCAGTATACAGGGATACATGTAAGGGCAGGTAGAGAAGTTTTGAACTTCTAAGGGAAATAAACTTGTCTGTCAGTTTATCATACTGTGGTAGCTTGCACATTGCTCTTAGGCTTAAGGCTGTGTCACCGGTGGTTCAATTGCCAGTGGGGTTGCACATGGTGCACAGGATTCAGTGCAGCTTGAAGACTGAGACTAGGGAGAAGGAAGAGGCCATTCACTTATCAAAGAATTGGCCAGGGAAAACCTTATGGACAGCAGAGAAACACTGTCTGATACATCAGTAGGCAAATTTATGAATAGACTGGAAACATTGTCTGATACAGTGGAGGAAGATAAGCCCCTTGGGTTGGAAGCCTTCAAAATATGACTGAGAAAGAGTTGCTTCATCAGAGTAGAACTAACCTTAATGGCATGGATAAGATATATAACTTTTAAGACCTCCATTTAATGATGTGGCATGACTCAAATTTAGGAGAAACAGCTGCAAACATTCATTAATAATCAGAACATGGAATGTACAAAATATGAATCTAGGAAAATTGGAAGTTGTCAAAAATGAAATTGATATCTTAGGCATTAGTGAGCTTAAATGGACTGGTTTTATCCATTTTGACAGAAAACCACATGTGTTAGACTGGGTTCTCTAGAGAAACAAAAAACAGCAAAGCTTATATATATATAAAGAGAGAGAGACATTTATCTTAGGAAAATGGCTCACAAACGTATAGAAGC
>NW_006921609.1:21240728-21242674 GCF_000298275.1 Orycteropus afer afer
AGTCATATTTGTGCCTAACATGATATGCTAACACACATACAACCAAAATGCATTAACCTTATTTACATTTCACAGTTCATAACAGAAGGAAACAAAAATATTTGATGCACATATACAATGAAGAAATATAACAATCACAGTCCTCGATTCTGCAGCTGGTCACATGGTCATAACTGATATTCATAAATACCTTCTTCCACCACCCATTCTGTATTTCCCTTGCCCTCAGCAACCATCTCAGCTGATTGTGGTTCTTTGCCTTGTGGGGTGACCCAAACCTTCATTCTGAAGGGTCTGGACCATTAGCAGTCATATCAGAATTGGGTTACTGTAATTTTCCATTGACTTTAATCACAGAGCATGGTAGTACTAAGAGACATCCTAAGGAATCTCCTATATTCCAGACATATATGTCTTTACCTCCATTATGTAAAGCCAATCCATTTTCCCCTTGGTAATCAGGATCTATCACACTAGATAGTACAGTAATGCCCTTCTTTGTCTGTTGACCCAGAGGCATGAGGAAGCCAAAATGGCCAGTTGGCATTCTTAATTTCTAGTTCAATGCAATCCATTTTGTGTCTCCAGGTAAGAGTGTTCCTCCCTTTGGGACTAAGATCTCCAGACCCGCTGAGCATAGGGTAGCAGAGAAAGGAAGCAAAAAATAAATAAATAAATAAAAGAGTGGGTCACTGGGGTAATAGTGGTGGTACCACTGCTGTTTCCACCCCTTGGTTCCTGGACCCTTGAATCCTGGCTATTGGAGAAACAGAACCATATATTTGATGATGGTTTAGAGCATATACAACCTCCTGGAGAACATTGCCCCAACCCCTCAAGGTATTTCCACCTACCTGGTACCGTATTTGTGTTTTTAAAGGCCATTCCACTGTTCTATCAAACCAGCTGCTTCACGATGGTGGGGAACATGGTAAGACCAGTGAATTCCACGAACATAAGCCCACTGCCACACTTCATGTGCTGTGAAATGAGTCCCTTGATCCGAAGCAATGCTGTGTGGGATAACATGACTGTGGATAAGGCATTCTGTAAGTCTACAGATGTTAGTTTTAGCAAAAGCATTGTGTGCAAGGAAGGCAAACCATATCCAGAATAAGTATATCTTCCAGTAAGAACAAAACACTGTCCTTTCCATGATGGAAGTGTTCCAATGTAATCAACCTGCCACCAGGTTGCTGGCTGATCACCTCAAGGAATGGTTCTATATCGCGGACTCAGTGTTGGCAGATTGAGCACTTAGCAGTGGTGGTAGCCAAATCAGCCTTGGTAAGCAGGAGTCCATGTTGCTGAGCCCATGCACAACCTCCATCCCTGCCACCATGGCCACTTTGTTCAGGAGCCCATTGAGCAATGACAGGAGTAGCTGGGCAAAAAGGACGGCTGGTTTCCACTGAACATGTCATCCTATCCACCTGATTGTTAAAGTTCTCCTCTGCTGAGGTCACTTTCTGTTGGGCATTCACATGAGACACAAATACCTTACTTCTTTGGCCCATTCAGAGAGATCTATCCAGATACCTCTTCCCTATACATTCTTATCACCAGTCTTCCAATCATGCTCCTTCCAAGTCCTAGACCATCCAGCTAAGCCATTAGCCACATCCCATGAATCCATATATAATTGCACAGCTGGCCGTTTCTTGTTCCATTCTTGAACACCCATATGTGTGGCTCGAAGTTCTGCCCATTAGGAGGATTTCCCTTCATCACTGTCTTTAAGGAGGTCCCAGAAAGGGGCAGCAGTGCCGCCGCTGTCCACTTTCGAGTGGTACCTCCATATTGTGCAGAACCATCTGCAAACCAGGCATGAGTTTTCTCTTCCTCAGTCAACTGATCATAAGGCACTCCCCATGAGGCCATAGGTGCTGAGTGGGACAGGGAAGGTAATGTGACTGGAGTGGAGACCATAGGCATTTGGGCCACTT
>NW_006921609.1:21244658-21245132 GCF_000298275.1 Orycteropus afer afer
GATTACCTGATGCCCCTTGGCCCCTACTACCACAGGGTCCAATCAGCCCCATCATAGTTAAGTGTTTTAGATCAATTAGGGCAGTTCCCACTGTGAAATTAGGTTTACATAAAATAGCAATCACAGCAGTCTTCAAGGATGGTGGAGCTCCTGTCACAATTTTATTCTCATGGTACTGGTGAAAGGCATGTCTTCTGGACTCTCCATTTCTGGCTCTAGGGGTCTAATCTGATAAATCCATTCTAACAGGTCAATTTCCCTTAGCCTCTGGATACCATCTTCTAAATTAAATGAAGGCAGGTCTGGTACTTCAACTTGACTTAAGGTAGGCCACTGCATAATCCATGCCTCAGTAAGTCAACCAAATAAACTATTAGACCCTTTCCTAACCTCTCAAGCTGAGACATTGAATGAAGAATCCATACTTAGTGGACCTAAATCAATAAATTCAGACTGATCCAATCTTACATTCCT
>NW_006921609.1:21245655-21247454 GCF_000298275.1 Orycteropus afer afer
CTTTCAGAGCACAGCTGGAAGCACTGAGGTCTTTTATGCAGCGCTTAAGCCAAGATTCAGCAGCTTTGAACTCATCTCGCTCTTTCACCAGTTTGTCCACTGTAAGTAGGACCAACCAACCAGCTTCCTTATACTCCTCATTCTGACGAAATTGCCAAAACGTATCAAATATCCGATCACCCAGAGCATCACTTCTCACAAGTACTTGATCTATTGGTGGTGCTATTTCAAGTATTAATTTTGCCACCTCATACCACCGATTAATAGGGCCCTCTTTACTAGCAGACGTAGAGTTGTTAGTGTCATTAAAATTAATAAAACTGGAGAACCCATCTAGGAAGCCCATACTTATGATTTCGTTCCTCTAGAACCACTCTCAGTACCAAATCTATTAGACTGGGTTCTCTAGAGAAACAAAAAACAGAAAATCTTATATACATATAAAGAGAGAGAGAAATTTATCTTAGGAAAATGGTTCACAAATGTATAGAAGCCAGCAAGTCCAAAGTCCCTGGAGCAAACGTCAAGCTGGAGGATTTTGCTAGCTTCCACAACTGCAGGGGCCGAGAAACTGAAGACTGGCAGGCAGTACACTGGCTATTTACTCCAATGAATGATGAATCCAAGGTCTTCAGGCCGAACGTTGGACTGCTTATTCATGGACAGTTGTAGGCAGCACAACAGAATCCCGATCCACAGAAGACTGTCTCTCTTCCCAGGATGTCCCTGGATAACCTGGAAGCAGGCCACACACGTAGGGAAACTCCCCTTGAACAGATTAGCCACTCAGAACACAGTCATCCGATCCCATCATGGGAACAACCACACAGAAACGGGGTCCAGCCAAGTTGACATGCAGCTCTAACTATCACACCATGTGACATACTATGCTGGGAAAAACAATTGAAAAGGAATGAAGCAGCATTCATCATCACAAAAGATGTTTCAAGACCTCTCCTGAAGTACAGTGCTGTCAGTAATAAGATACTATCCATATGCCAACATGGAAGACCAGTTGACATGATTATTATTCAAATTTATGCACCAACCACCAAAGCCAAAGATGAGGAAATTGAAGATTTTTATCAACTTCTGGAGTCTGAAATTGACCAAACATATAATCAAGATGGGTAAATTATCACTGGTGACTGGAATGCAAATTTGGAAACAAAGAAGAATCACTGGTAGTTGGAAAATGTGGCTTTGGTGACAGAAATGATGCTGGAGATTGCATGATAGACAGTATTTTGCAAGATCAATGACTTACTTATTCCAAATACTTTTTTCAACCACACAAATGTTGATTATACACCTGGACTTCACCAGATGGAACAAAAGAATCAGAGTGACTACATCTGTGGCAAGAGGCAATTGAGAAGCTCAATATCTTCAGCCAAAACCAGACAAGGACCTGATTGTGGAACAGACCATCAACTGTTCATATGCAAATTCAGGTTGAAGTTGAAGACTATTAAAACAAGTCCACGAGAGTGAAAACATGACCTTGAATATATACCTCCTGAATTTAGAGAACATATAAAGAATAGGTTTGATGCATTGAACACCAGTGACCAAAAACCAGAATTGTGGGATGACATCTAGAACATCATCCATGAAGAAAGCAAGAGGTCATTAAAAAGAGGATAAAAGAAGAAAAGACTAAAATGAATGACAGAAGAGACTCTGAAGCTTGCCCCTGAGTGGAGAGTAGCTAAAGCAAATGGAAGAAATGAAAAATTAAAAGAGCTGAACAGAATATTTCAAAGAGGAGCTAAAGCAGACAAAGCCAATTACTACAA
>NW_006921609.1:21248283-21271673 GCF_000298275.1 Orycteropus afer afer
GTTTGAACAGAATAAGGGGACACTGTGTGGTTTAAAATCAAGAAAGGAGTGTGTCAGTGTTGTATCCTTTCACCATACTTATTAAATCTGTATGCTGAACAAATAATCCAAGAAATTAGACTATATGAAGAAGAATGTGGCATCAAGATTGGAGGAAAAATCATTAACAATCTACTATACACTTAGGACACAACTTTGCTTGCTGAAAATGAGTATGACTTGAAGCATTTACTGATGAAGATTGAGGAATACAGCCTGCACTATGTATTATATCTCAATATAAGGAAAACAAAAATCCAAAACTGGACCAATAAGCTCATCACAAGAAATGGAGAAATGACTGAAGTTGTCAAAGACTTCATATTGTTTGCTTCTACAATTGACACCAATGGAAGCAGCAGTCAGGACATCAGACATTGTATAGCACTGGGCAAGTCAGCTGCAAAGGACTACTTTCAAGTACTGAGGAACAAAGATGTTTCCTTGAGGACTAAGGTGCATCTGACACAAGCCATGATATTTTCAATCACCTCATATGTGTGTGAGAACTGGACAATAAATAAGGAAGACCAAAGAAGGATTGATGCTTTTGAGATGCAGTGCTGGCAAAGAAAGCTGAAGGTACCATGGATTGCTAAAAGAACTAACAGGTCTGTCCTGGAGGAAGTGCCGACAGAATGTTCCTTGGAAGTGAGAATGGCCACGTCATCTCACCTACTTTGGTCATGTCATCAGAAGGGACCATTCCCTGGAGAAGGATGTCATGCTTGGTAAGGAGGAGAGTCAATGAAAGATGGAAAGGTCCTCAACATGAAGGATTGACACAGTTGCTGCAGTGATGGGCTCAAGTATAGCAGGGATTGAGGAGCTGGCTCAGGACCAGGTGGTGTTTCGTTCTGCTGTGCATAGGGTCGCTATAAGTTAGAGACGACTTGATGGCACCTAACAACAACAGCAGCAAGAAATTGAATGGCGAAATATTAAAACATGTTTTTAATTGATAATTTCTGAAAATATATTTCCATTAGACTTTCTTTATCAAACAATACCTTAGGTTCATTGGAATTAATTGCTACTTAATATATAGCTTTGTACCTATTGATATTTACATACCAAACCAAATTCACTGCCATAAAGTGGGATCCGACTCATAGTGACCCCTCCTTGAGTTTCTGAGGCAGTAAAACTAAGGAGGTAGATTGCCCAACCTTCCTTCTGAGGAGTGGCTAGCATGTTTAAACCACCAGTCTTCTGGTTAGCAAATGCCTTAGGCACTACGCCACAAGTTTTTATATTTTCTAATTAAAATGTTTTTAACAAAAATGCAAAACTTAACACAATTTTCTAGTGAGCAATGTTCAAATAATTTTTGAACTTAAAATAATTTACCCTTGAACTCATCTGCCAATAATCTGTTTTGTGCTTTTACTTTATGATTCCCTTTCCTAATCCATTCAAATAATGTTAGTCACTATCATGGTGCAAGGAAAATGGCAACTGCTATGACATTCAGTGTTCTTTAACTTTAGAGGGCACTGATTCTCAAGACATCCAGCCTCGTTATTGAGAACCATAGTAATGTGATGAAAAATGTGAAAGATGGAGCTATCTTCTGGGAATAGAATCGTATTTTTAAATAGTTTATTTTTTTCTGAAACAACTTAAGCTACACTCTGATGGTACTTTTTAAAGTGGTATCTCAGCTGGACCATATATTCAATTTTGTGCTGAGATTTAGACCTACAGGGTAGGAAGAAAAACAAAAAACAGGCAATTCTGGTTTCACCTTCCATAATGGAAGTGTGTAAAGTCATAAGCACAAGAGAGTATTAGACCAATCCTGTTCACCCTAAAGGTGTAGAAAAGGGAGTGGGGAATAGAATATTTCTTGACTGCATAGATAATGTGTATGATATATAGAAGGGTTGTTTTTCATTTGAGCAGGGAGAGTATGAATTAAAAGAAACAAAATCAAGCAACAAACAAAATATCACTCATCTTCTTATATATAGTTCATATTGATGACAAATACATAGGGTTTTTATATCATCTCTTTTTCAAATTCCCCTTTATTCATATCATCTTCCACCCTTTGAACATCCTGTGACAAAAGGATCCTGAGGCTGTTGCCTAGGGGAGATTCAGCTTAGGGTGCCTTCTGCTTTACTGTTTTATTAACCTTTATCTACTGTAAGCATCTGGTAAATCTAAAATTAACACGTAATATGGTTTAAGAGACACAGGTGGGCATATATTATTTAGATAAGAAATTTCACATTCCAGGTATTTACTTCTTGTCAAATTGTTTTGTAGCTTGTGATATTCATAAATAAGAAGTACATAAAGCAGTATTTTGCTCCACAGATAATGCTGAGTAGAGTTGATCATATGGTCACTTTTGCAATTCTGAGAAACATACAGTCCAGAGAATAAAGAATGAAAAAAACTAAGAATATATTAAACCTTGAGATAAAGAAAACAAAAATTCTCATAAATGGACCAATAGCAGCTTCACAATAAATGGAGAGAAGACTGAAGTTGAAAAAGATTTAATTTTACTTAGATCCATAATCAACACTCATGCAAGCAGCAGTCAAGAAATCAGATGTCATATTGCACTGGGTAAATCTACTGCAGAAAACCTCTTTAAAGTCTTGAAGATCAAAGATGTCACTTGGAAGACTTAGGTGAATCTAACCCAAGCCATGGTATTTTCAATCGCCTCATGTGCATATGAAAGTTGTACAATGAATAAGTAAGACTAAAGAAGAGCTGATATATTTGAATTATGTTGATGGCTAAGAATACTGAAAATGCCATGGACTGCCAGGGAACAAAGAAATCTATCATGGGAGACATGCAGCCAGCATGTCGCTCAAAGCTAGAAAGGCCAGACTTTGTCTCACTTACTCTGGTCATATTGCCAGAAACGACCATTCCCTGGAGAAGGATTTTGTTTTGGTTACTTAGTGTTGCTCTGACAAGAATATACCACAAATGAAATAGCTTGAATAAACAGGAGTTAATTCTCTTAGAGTTTGAAGTGCTCAGCCACTAAACCAGGCCTAGGCAAGTTGACACACAACCTTAACTACCAAAATTCCACCCCTTATCAACTTGGCATCTGTACAGATCCTCAGTGGGTGGTATATGAACAGATCTCCTTCACTGGGTGGCTCCTGTCCCCTAGTTCCTGAGTGGCGACCTCACCTCCTTGGCCTGATGGACCGTGTTCCTCTACCTCTTGGGCATAGCAGCCCTGCCCCCTCACTATTGGGCAGTGGTTATAGCTCCATCCCACTGCCTCACATGAATGAGCAGCCCTACACTCCACAACCAAGTTGTTGAAATTCTGGCTTTTTGGGGGCTGTGGTGGTTCCACCCATGAAGGCCATGCTCCTACCCTTGACATTGAGGCATCTCAACTTTCTGTTTCTTTGGTCTCTCTGCTTCTGTCAATTAATGGCTGAGGGCAACCCACTCCACCAGGAATCTTCCAGCACAAAAGACACTTAGCTTTCTTGCTCTGTAAGGGGGCCAACCTGCTACTCCAATTTATGCTGGTCTCTTCTACCAATTAATGCCTGAAGGCAACCAGCTGGGCCAGGAAGCTGCCTACCCAACAGCATCCAGCTTTCTCCTCCATGGGCTGGTAAGGCTGTCACTGTCTCATGCCTGGGCTCATTGCTGTGCTCTGCTACTGCAATATCTAATGCTAATCTCTTTGCCAGTGTCTCTCTGCCGATGTCTCAGTGCAGGGATCTCAGGTCCAGGATGCACTCCATTCCTGTTTCCACATTGTAGGTATCTGTTAGAGCAGAACCTTATGCCTGGTACCATATTCTGTTTTTGTTATATAGTGCCACTCTGACAAGAACATACTACAAATGGAATAGCTTGAGCAAACAGGAGTTTATTCTCTTATAGTTTGGAGGCTTTAGCTGAGTTCAAAGTGGCAGGCTCTAGTGGCTGAGTTATACCCTCTCAACCTCGGGCTTCACCTCTGCCTCCTGCTCCCAACCCACTGAAGCTAGAGGCTTTTCTTTACTCAGAGAGTTTCTGGCTGCTGAGATTAACAAGCTCAAGGTTGACAAGTAAAAAGGCACAGTCCCAATGTTACCAAACCACATGGCAGGCCATTAATTCAAATCCATTGAAAGTCCCAAGGTTGGTAGAGCATGGCAGGCTGCTGAACAAAGACATGGCTACATGCAGGGTTCAAGTGTGCCATAAGCTAGAGACCATTCCCAAAGCTGCTTCTTATATATGAGAAGCAGACTATATCCCAAAAGCAGCTACTCAGTTGCTTGTGATAGATCCCACCATAGAGTTGATTGCCAGTCTCATCATGGCAATAACTTCCACCAGCTGACCAGCCACTCAACCAGAGTGAGTTAAGTTGACACACCACCTCAACTGTCACACATATATCATGGTTTGTAAAGTGGAGGATCAGTGAAAAAGAATACCCTCCACAAGATAGATTGACACAGTGGCTACAATGATGAACTCAGGTATAACAAGGATTGTGAGAATGGTGCACAACTGGACAGTGATTCATTCTATTGTACATAGGGTCACTATGAGTCAGAGCTGACCTGATGGCACCTAAAAACAACAACAAAAATATAAAGTTAAAATGCAAAACCAATATGGAGTAGCTCTGTGTAGGCATATTTGATCGCTGAGAGAATTATGTTCATGCTCCAGTATCCAGTCTACAACCTTCTTGTTGAGCCCCATTTAATATATTAACAAATAAGAATCACATTAATGATTCATGGCATGAAAAAATATCATATAAAACATCAGTGTCCCAGTAAGATATCACTTTCTTTGAGGAAATAGCATGCAACTTTAGCATTAGACTTTAAGATTTGTTGTTATTATTCTCAAGAGAGAGCTTAGAATCAAACAAAACTGTAAGTCTTGGGAAGTATGGATTCTTTTTTTTTTCTTAAAGAAAGGATTAAGGAAAGCTAAAAACAAAACAAAACAAACAAAAAGCACATTGTTTTATTAAATGTAATTATTTATTTACCCGATCATATTAATATTAAACTTCAGGAAGAACAGAATTAGTGCTGTCAAGGAATTTGGAGACCATCACCTGATGCTGATTTAACGACCTCTTTGATGGATGAGGAAACAGACTCAGAGAGGTTACAGGTGCTTATCGAGATTAAGAGTTGGCAGCAAAGTTGGGACTAGATGTCAACCTGAGTTTATTTGTCTGTTGTAGTTGGTCTAGAGTTCCTAAGATGAATTCCTAAGATGAATTCCTAAGATGAATCCATGCCAGCTTGGTGTTCTGTGTGGCACACCTGTGATTAATCCTCATGAAATAGTTGGCACTATAAAGTCAAGAAATATAAGCATATTCCAATAGGCTGCCTATCCTTAACTCCCCCCTCACAACCTAGCTAGCACTACATCTTATTTCCTTACATATCTGTGGAAGAAGTCAGAAACCAGGTTGTTGTATGCCCCCTTTGCTTCCTCAAACTAAATGAAACAAATGCTCTACTCTCTAATTAATCTCCTTAAGATCTATCTTTCTGAACTTGAAGTGAAAGAAAATCTTTTACCCTTCCGTTCACTTAGTGCAGTAAGGTTCACAGAAACTTTCTGCAAGAAATTCTCCTTATGCATTCTCTTCCTTTCTCCAAAAAAAAAAAACACTCCTTTTATAGCTTCAGTGTATGAAAGGTATTTAAGACTGACTCTGGGCCACAGCAATTAGAACAATTTGTAAGGTAGTTTCCATTGGAATGTAGAATACGCTGTACTCATGCTTCAGCCTAAACTAAGTCTGGAAATGTTCTATTTTATTTCTTTTTACCATGCTACCGGCTGCTCAAAAGCAGTAATTAGCTCTTTGATTTCTTATCTACACCATGATTTGCTAGGTTTGCAGAAGACAACTTAAATTCATCTGTGAGCTGAGAGAACCATCACATTAAATGCATTCTAACAATTTCATATTCAAAAATGCAATTCATATATGCATGTCCAGATTGCTTCTATATGTAAAAGAACACAGAATTTGGATTCAATTGAACCGGGTAATTATTCTGGCTCTGCTTTGCTTGCAGTGTCAAACTGGGTACATTATTTAACTACTCTGAGCCTCCATGTTATAATCTATAAAGTTGGAATGAAAGTATTTTACAAAGTCTTGTGAGAATTAGTCTTTTTCCATATGTATGCATATATATAAATACGTGTGTGTGTGTGTGTGTGTGTGTGTATGGCCTGGCACACAAGACACACAAGCAAAACAATTGCTTATTTTGATACTACTGTTTCCCACTAAATTGAAATTCCAGTATAACTTGCCGAGTCTGCTTAGAACTTTTACTCCATTTTGTTCTGCTAACTATTTGGTTCAAAGTACTAAAAAAGGTAAAAATCAAGATGGAGAGAAAGAGAGAACAGAAAAAAATAATGAATAATTCCTCTAGTAGTTTAAAAACAAACAAACAAAAAACCTCACTGCCATTAAGCCAACTCAGCTCATAGCAACTGATCCTTGGGTTTCCGAGGAGGTATTTCTATGGAAGTAGATTTCCCGATCTTCCTTCCAAGGAGCACCAGCCTTCTGGTTAGCAGTCAGATGCCTTAGGCACTACACCACCAGAACTCCCTCTACTAGTTTATCTGTTCCAAAAGTAATTCAAAGTTACTACATCCCAAGTTACTACAAATTTGAAAAACACTACACAGAGTCATAATGATGTATGCATAGTCTACAGCAATTATAAATTGAAATAAGAAAATAATGTAAATTCTTAGGAAAATGAAACTCTCCAAAACAAGAATTTCATTAAAATAAGGTTTAGATTTAAAAAATATGAACATTTATATTAAGATATTTACTTAATATATAATCTGTTTATTTTTGATGAATAAGGAAAAAAAATACACACAAACAAAATCTTTGAACTGTAAAAAGGGTGATTTCATATAGTCAATAGCATTTTAAAGAACCACAGTCAATCCTCATAATTCATAGATTCCATATTTGCAAATTAGCCTAATCATTTTATTTGCAACTCCAAATTAACATTCACAGAGTTTTTGTAGTCATTTGTGAACATGCACAGAGTAGCAAAAATTTTGAGTTGCTGTCTGCAATTCTGGTTGAGGTTGAATAAGGTAATGTTGTAGCTTCTTATTTCAATCCTTATACTGTGAACAGATTTCTTTTCTGTGTGTATTTAATGCTACATCTTTTACATTCTTTGCCTTGTGTTGGTGATTTTGCTTCTTAAAATGCCCACGTAGTGCTGAGTGCCACCCATTGTTCCTAACCACAATAAGGCTGTGATGCATCTTACAGAAAAAAAAAAAAAAAAAAAAATGTGTGTTAGATAAGCTTTGTTCAGGTTAGAGCTATGTAGTACTGTAAGTTAGGAGTTCTACATTGAAGAATTAACCATAGATCTTATAAAAGAAATATTCAAGCAGAAACACAAATAAAACTGGAATACTATCAATCGGGAGCTCTGGTAGCATAGGGCCTAAGGCACTTGACTGCTAACCAGAAGGCTGGTGGTTTAAACTCACCAACCACTCCACGGAAGGAAAGCTGGGCAATCTTAATTCCATAGTGATACTGCCTCGGCAACCCAAGGAGGGGTCGCTATAAGTCGTGTCTGACTCGGTGGCACATAACAACAATAACATATATCGATCAATTGATGCAAATGTTGTGACCAGAGGCTTATAGGAATCTGTCCCTACATTTCCCATGGGAGTTGTTCAGTATTTGCTAATTCAGTGTTCAAGGCAAATTTACAAAACATAATTACTGTGAATAATAAAATCAACTGTATTTTCACAGAAATGAAAATCTGGATGTCTCAACCTAAAACTTCAATGATTATTTTTATGGTATCAGAAAAAAGAATAATCACTTTTAGGAAAGAATATATTACATTTTACCATGCTGACATGACATAAACAATTAAATTTCAAATAGTGATATTTGTATATTGTCTATTGTTGAAAAACAAAGCTATGGCAATGATATAGACAAAAATATCTTAGATTCTGCATTTATGTCCAAATCAGCAGTAAAACTTTTGAATAGAGCTAAAAACATTCTAGTTTAACTGTTTTTTATCATGTTGAAAAAACTGAAGAATTTTTTTTTGTTTTTGTATTCAGATTGTCATGAAGGGTCCAACAGCTTTGTAGTGTAAAGACCATCATTTGAATGGTGAAAATAAAGCTTTTCAGTCTTTGAGGGCCTTTTGTTTCTTTGAAATCAGAAGTATACTAATATTTCAGAAGTGTGATTTGATAGGCTCTGAATTTTGTTAACAAACACAGACAGTTTATGACACATTTATACATATAAAAATAAATTCTGAAAGTGTTATTTCTTATTTTTTATATAACAATGCATCAGACAATTTGTATCTGCCTGAATGAAGTAGCACTACTACATAAGAACAACTTGCCAATTTTATACCAAGAATATATTAAAATATTTTATATTCAGGGTAATAATATGCATTAATATAGAAGATATTATATATATAAATAAAGATGTTTTCCACATAGCATTGATATCAGAGTTGCCTGATAGAAATTTCCCAAACTATGGATATTTCTTCATTGTGTTATATAGCAATCACAAGCCCCATGTGACTACTGAAGATAATCAATAGTCTTAAGTACAACTTCAGTGACTAAAGAATTGAAATTTAATTTTAATGAGTTAAAATTTAAATTTAAATGGCTATATATATCTAGTGCTTTCCATATTAGATGAAAGATCATTAAAATCTTAACTATTATTGTTATTTTGGTTATTAGATGTTATTCTCCAGTCAGTTTTGATTTATAGCAATTTTATGTACAACAGGATGAAATACTGCTCAATCCTGGACCATAATCAAAATGTTGGTATGTCTAAACCCATTTTTGCAGCCACTGTGTCAATCCATTTAATTTAAGATATTCTTCTTTTCCACTGAATGTCTACTTTATCAAAGAAGTTCTGGTGCCATATTATATAAGGCATTTGGATGCTAACCAGAAGGTCAGTGGTTCAAACCCACCAGCTGCTCCACAGAAGAAAGATAGGGCAATCTACTTCCATAAAGTTTTACAGCCTCAGGAACCCAACATGGTCACTATAAGATGCAATCGACTCAATAGCAGTAAGTTTTTTTTTTTTTTTTTTTTTCCTATTTTATCAAGCATGATGTAAAGCTCCAGGGACTAGTCCTTCCTGAAACATGTCCAAAGTCTGTAAGATTATGCCTTGCCATCCTCACTATTAAGGAGCATTTTGACTGTACTTCTTCCAAGACAGTTTTGTTCATTTTTCTGGCATCCATGTTGTGTTCAATAATCCTAGCCAGCACTATAGTTAAAAGGCAGTGATTCTTTGCTCTTTTTTACCATTGGCCAGCATTCATATGCATGTGAGGCAATTGAAAATAACCATACTTTGGGTCAAGCACATCTGAATCCTCAAAGTCACATCTTTGCTATTAAACACTTTAAAGAGGTCTTTTGCAGAAGATTTGCCCAATGTAATACATCTTTTGACTTCTTGACTATTGCTCCCATGGGTGTTAGTTGTGGATCCAAGGAAAGTGAAATCCTTTACAGCTTCAATTTTTTTTTTTTTTTTTTCCCATGTATCATGGTGTTGCTTATTGGTCCAGTGGAGATTTTTATTTTCTTTGTATTGAGATGTAATCCATATTGAAGACTGTAATCTCTGGTTTTCGTCAGTAAGCACTGCAAGTCCTCTCTGCTTTCTGCAAACAAGATTTTGTCATCTTCCTCTTTCAGGTTGTTAAGGAGTCTTTCTCTAATCTGTACGATACACTCTTGTTCATATAGTTCAGCTTCCCAGATTATTTGCTCATCATACAGATTAAATAAATACAGTGAAAGCACACAATACTGATATAGATCTTTACTGATTTTAAATCACACAGTATCCTCTTGTATTGCTCAACTGACTGTCTCTTCATCTAGGTACAGTTTCTTCAGGATAACAATGTAATGTTCTGGAATTTCAATTTGCAATGTTATCCATGACATATTATTATCCTCAAAGTCAAATGCCTTTGCATAATCAGTATAACACACATATCATTGTCGTTAGCTGCTGTCCTGTTGGCTCTGACTCATAGAAACCTTATGCACGACAGAACAAAACACCTCCCAGTCCTGTGCCCTCCTCAAAATCCTTGCTATGTTTGAACCAACATTGCAGTCAGTGTGTCAAACCATCTCATTGAAGGTCTTCCCCTTCTTTGCTGACCCTCTACTTTACAAAGCAGGATATCTTTCTCCAGGAAGTGGCCCCTTCTGACAACATGACAAAAGCAGATGAAACAAAATCTGGTCATTCACACTTCCAGGGAGCATTCCAGATAAACTTCTTCCAGGACAGATTTGTTAATTCTTCTGGTTGTCTGGTAGTCCATACTATTTTCAGTATTCTTCACCAACACCACAATTCAAAGGTAGGAACTCTTCTGTGATCTTCCTGTTCATTGCACAGCTTTCACATGCACATGAGGTGATAGAAAATACCATGGCTTGGGTAAAGTACACCTTAGTCTTCAAAGTAAAATCTTTGATTATTCACACTTTAAAGAAGTCTTTCGCAGCAGATTTTCCCAGTGCAATAATATGTCTGACTGCTGATTCCAAGGGTGTTGACTAAATCCAAACAAAAAGAAAACCCTGATAACTTCAATCTTTTGTCCATTTATTATGATGTTGGTTATTGGACCAGTTGTAAGGATTTTCATTTTCTTTATGTTGAGATATAATCCCTGGAGTCTTTGATCTTCAGTGACGAATACTGAAGTAAGTGCTTCCAGTCATCTTCACTCTCAGCAAGCAAAGTTATGTCATCTGGATATCACAGGTTGTCAATGTTCTCCCTCCAGTTCTGATACTGCATTCTTCTTCATATAGTTGAGCTTCTTGGGTCATTTGCTCAGCATACTGATTGAATAGGTATGATGAAAACATACAACCCTAACACATGCCCTTCCTGATTTTAAACCATGCAGTATTCTCTTGTTCTCTTTGAACAAAAGCCTCTTTGTCTATGTATAGGTTCCTCTTAAGCACAATTAAATGCTCTGGAATTCCCATTCTTCACAATGTTATTCATAATTTGCTATGATCCATAAAGTCAAAAACTTTAGCATAGTCAATAAAGCACAGGTAAACATCTTTCTGGTGTTCTTCGCTTTCAGCTAAGATCCACCTGACATCAGCAATGATAGCCTTCATTCTACATCCTCTTCTGAATACAGTTTGCACTTCTGTAAGTTCCCTGCCAGTATACTACTGCAACCATTTTTGAATTATCTTCAACAAGATTTTATTTGCATGTGATATTAATGATATCGTTCAATAATTTCCACATTCTGTTCAATCACCTTTCTTTGGAATGGGCACAAATACTGATATCAACAAGATTTTATTTGCATGTGATATTAATGATATTGTTCAATAATTTCCACATTCTGTTCAATCACCTTTCTTTGGAATGGGCACAAATACTGATATCTTCCTGTCAGTTGGCTGGGTAACTGTTTTCCAGTCTACTTGGCATAGATGAATATGTGTCTCCAGTGGGTCTCAGTTTGTTGAAATTTCTCAATGAGTATTCCCTCAATTCCTGAAGCCCTATTTTTTTTTTTTCCCAATTCCTTCAGTGCATATTGGACTTCTTCCTTCAGTGATACCAGTTCTTCATCATATGCTACCTTCTGAAATGATTGAATGTCCACCAATTCTTTTTTGGTACAGTGACTCAGTCAGTGTATTCCTTCCATCTTCTTTTAATACTTCATGCACCATTCAATATTTTGCCATAAAATCTTTCAATGTTGCATTTGAAATCTTGAATTTTTTCTTCAGTTCTTTCAGGCTGAGAAATGTCTAGTGTATTCTTTCCTTTTTGTTTTCTAACTCCAGGTCTTTGCACATTTCATTATAGAATTTTACTTTGTTTTCTCAAACTGCCCTTTGAAATTTGTTCAGGTCTTTTATTTCAAAATTTCATCTCTTCATTTCAGCTACTGTACATTCAAGAGCAAGGTTTAGAGTCTCTTCTGACATCCATTTTTGTCTTTTCTTCCTTGTCTATCTTTTTCATGACCATTTCCTTTCTTTATGTATGATATTCTTGATGTCATCCCACAACTCATCTGGTCTTCAGTTACTGGTACTCAGTACATCAAATCTATTCTTCAGAAGGTCCCTAAATTCAGCAGGGATATAATAAAGGTCCTATTTTGGCTCTTTTGGACTTGTTTTATTTTCTTCAGCTTCAGATTGCCTTTGCATAGAGTAATTGATGTTCTGTTCCAGTCTGTTCCTGGCCTTGCTTTGACTGATGATATTGAGCCTCTTTCCACAGATGTAGTCAATTTGATTTCTGTATATTCCAACAGGCAAGGTCCACATATGTGTTGTTGTTGTTTTTGTTAGGTGCCATTGAGTGTACTACAGCTGATAGCAACCCTGTGTACAACAAAATAAAACACTGGCCTATTGTGCACCATCCTCACAATTCCTGCTATACCTGAGGCCATTGTAGGAGTCACTATGTCAATCCATTCTCCTTGAGGGTGTTCCCCTTTTTTGTTGACCTTCCACTTTACCAAGCATGATTTCCTTCTAGGGAATGTTGCCATCTGACAACATGAGCAAAGCAGGTGACGTGAAGTCTGGCCATTCTCTCTTCCAAGGAGAGTTCTGGCTGCACTTCTTCCAGCACAGATTTGTTCATTCTTCTGGCAGTTCATGGTACTTCCAGTATTCTTTGCCAACACCACAACTCAAACACATCAACTCTTCTTTACCCTTTCTTATTCATTGTAGACTTTCACATGCATATGAGGGAATTGAAAGTACCATGGTTTGGGTAAGGGGTACCTTAGTCTTCAAAGTGACATATTTGCTCTTCAGCACTTTAAAGAGGTCTTTTGCAGCAGATTTGCTATGGGAAGTATGACGTCTGATTTCTTGACTGCTGCATCCATGTGGGTTGACTGTGGATCCATGTAATATGAAATCTTTGACAACTTCAAACTTTTCTTCATTTATCCTGATAATGCTTATTGGTCCAGTTGTGATGATTTTCTTTTTCTTTTTGCTGAGATGTAATCCATGCAGACTGAATGTTCAATTCTTATCCATAAATGCTTCTAGTGATCTTCACTTTGAGAAGCAAGGTTGTGTTGTCTGCATATTGCAACTTGTTAATGAGTCTTCCTCCAGCCCTAATATTGTGTTCTTCATATGGCCCAGCTTCTCAGATAATTTTCTCAGCATACAAATTGAATAAATATGGTGAACGGATACAAATTGACACACACCCTTCTTGATTTTAAACCATGAAATATCCATCTGTTTTGTTCAATAGACAGCCACCGGGTGTATATACAGGTTCCTCATGAGCACAACTAAGTGTTCTGGAATTCCCATTCTTCTCAATGTTGTCCACAATTTGTTATGATTTACATAGTCAAATGCTTTTGCATGGTCAATTAAACATAAGTAAAGATCATTCTGATATTCTTTCCTTTCAGCCAAGATCCATCTGACATCAGCAATAATATCCTTTGTTCCATGTTCTTCTCTGAATCCAGCTTACATTTCTGGAAGTTCCCTGTCAATATACTACTGCAACTGTTTTTGAATTATCTTTAGCAAAATTTTATTTTATTTGCCTATGATATTAATGGTATTCAATAATTTCCATACTCTGTCAGATCCCCTTTCTTTGCAATAGGTATAAATATGGATCTCTTCCAATCAGTTGGCCAGGTAGCTATCTTCCAAATTTCTTACCAGAGATGAGTAAGAGCCTCCAGTAGTGCATCTTTTTGTTGAAACATCTCAATGGGTATTCTGTCAATTCCAGGGACCTTGTTTCTCATCAATTCCTTCAGCACATTTTCAATTTCTTTCTTCAGTACCATTGGTTCTTAATCATATGCCACGTCCAGAAATAGATGAAAATCAACCAATTCTGTTTGGTACAGTGACTCTGTGAATTCTTTTCATTTTCTTCTGATGCTTCCTGCATCATTCAATATTTTCCCAATAGAATAATTCAGTATTGCAATTGGAAGCATTGATTTTCTCTTCATTTCTTACAGCTTGAGAAATGTTGAGTGTGTTCTTCCTTTTTGGTTTTCAAACTCTAGTTCTTTCCACACCACATTCTAATAATTGGCTTTGTCTTCTCCGGCTGATCTTTGAAATATTCTGTTAAACTCTTTCATGTTGTCATTTCTTCAATTTGCTTTCACTGCTTTTTGTTCAAGAGCAAGTTTCAGAGTCTTGTCTGACATCCATTTTGATATTTTCTTCCTTTCCTGTCTTTTTAATGACCTTTTGGTTTCTTCATGTGTGGTGTTCTTAATGTCATCCCACAATTTGTCTGGTTTTTGGTCATTAGTGTTCAATGCTTCAAATCTATTTTTCAGATGTTCTTTAAATTCAAGTGAGACATAATCAAAGCCATATTTTTGTCTCTCATGGACTTTTTTAAATAGTCTTCAGCTTAAACTTGAACTTGTATATGAGCAATGATGGTGTGTTCCACAGTCAGGTCCTAGCCATGTTTGGCTTAATTTATTGAGCTTCCCCATTTTCTCTTTCCAGAGATGTAGGAGATCTCATTCTTATATATTCTATCTGGCAAAGTCAACATGCATAGCTGCCATTTATGTTGTTTGAAAAGGTATTTACAGTGAATAAGTCATTGGTCTTGCAAAATTCTATCATGCAATCTACAACATTATTTCTATCACCACGACCATATTTTCCAACTACTGATGATTCTTCTTTGTTCCCATCTTTCACTTTCCAGTCACCAGTAATATTCAATACATCTTAATTTCATGTTTGATCAATTTAAGACTGCAGAAGTTGGTAAAAATCTTCACTTTCCTCATCTTTGTCTTTACGGTTTTTGAAATAGTAGTGGTAACTGGTTTTTCCTGCAGGTATATGGATATTATCCTATCACTGACAGCATTGGACTTCAAGATAGATTTTGAAACATTTTTTTGTCACAATGAATGCCATGGCATTACTCTTCAATTTGTCCTTCCCCATAGATTAGATCATATGATTGCCTCATTCACTATGGCCAAAACTACTGTACTTCAGCTCACTAATGCCTAGGATATCTATCCTGATGTGGTCCATTTCATTTTTGACAACTTCCAATTTTCCTATATTCATAATTTTTACATTCCATGTTCTGATTACTAGTGGATGCTTGAAGCTTTTTCTTCCCATTTTGAGTCATACCCTATCAGCCAATGGAGGTCCCAAAAGCTTTACTCCATCCTTGTCATTAAGGTCAACTCTAATTTGAGGAGGCAGATCTTCCTCAGTCATATTTTGAATGTCTTCCAACATGAGGGTCTTATCTTACAGCATTATATCAGAAAAAGTTTCACAGCTATTCATAAATGTTTCTAGTAATATAACAGATAGTGTTTTAGTACTATTCAAAATGTTTTCACTTGTCAATTCCTTGAAAAGTGGTTGGATCCTTCCTTCTTCTGAGTCTGCCTTTGTCTGGAAACTCTGCTGAAACCTGTCCAACATGAGTAACCCTGCTGGTATCTGATATACCAGTAGCATAGCCACTATCCATATGAACTATGCATGCCACTACAGTATAATAAACTGACAGATGAGTGGTGGTCCATGTGTATAATTTCTGTTTATGTTGTTGAAAAAAGTTATTTGCAATGAATAAGTCATTGGTCTTGCCAGATTCTGTCATGTGATCTCTGGCATCATCATTTCTATGAACAAAGCCACATTTTCCAACTACTGAGGCTTCTTTGTTTCTAACTTTCACATTTCAATCAGCACCAATAATCAATAAATCTTCTTCTTCTTGTTTTTTATTGTAGTGAAAATATATGCAACAAGGCATTTGCCAGCATAACAACTTTCACATTTACAGCTCCGGGGCATTGATAATATTTCTCATGTTGTGTAACAACCATTATTGCTATTCTTTTCAAAAATTTCTACCACCATTAGCATAAATTCAAGGTCTCACCAAAAAACAAAAAACAAAAAACAAAAAAAAAAAACAACCTTCCCTTTTCCCACTCCCTCATACCCCTGGTAACCACTAATAACCTATCTAGGGATTTTTCCCTCCCCTTCACTCTCCTCCCTGGCAACCAACAAAGAAAGATTCCTTCTATGTATCAACCTTTCCTTGACTTTCTACAATATTTATCCTTCTGTGATTGACTTATTTCACTCAGCATAATGTGCTCCAAATTCATCCATATTATGAGGTATTTTGCAGATTCTACATTACTCTTTAGGATTGCATAGTATTTCATTGTGTATATGTACCACAGTGTGTTTATCCATTCCTCGGTTGATGGACACTTAGTTTGTTTCCATCACTTTGCTATTGTGAATAGTGCTGTGATGGATGTACCAAAACTAAACCCACTGCTGTCAAGTCAGATCTGACTCACAGTGACCTCTCCTTGGGTTTCTGAGGTAGTATCACTGCGGGAGTAGATTACCCAACCTTCCTTCCAAGCAGGGGCTGGTGGGTTTGAACTGCCAGCCTTCTGGTTAGCAGTGTGAATATATCTATTCATGTCATACTTCTCACTTCTTTAAGATATATACCTGTTAATGGGTTGGCTGGATCAAATGGTATTTCTATTTCCAACTTTTTATGGAGTCACCATACCAATTTCCAAAGTGATTGTATCATTTTAGAGTCCCATCACCAATTTATGAGAGTCACAATCTTTCCACATCCTCACCAGTATTTGTTATTTTCTGTCTTGTTGAATTTTACAATTAATACTGGAGTGAGATGATATCTCATGGTTGCTTTGATTTACATCTGTCTAATGACTTGTTTTTTGGAGGAGTTCTGGTATCATACTGCCTAAGATACATGGCTACTAACCAGAAGGTTGGAGGTTCAAACCCACCAGCCACTCCTCAGAAGGAAGGCTGGACAATCTACTTGGGAGCTCTGGTAGCATAGTGCCTAAGGCACTTACTTGACTGCTAACCAGAAGGCTGGTGGTTCAAATCCACTAGCCACGCCTCAGAAGGAAGATGGGGCAATCTACTTCTGTACTGATACTGTCTCAGAACCCCAAAGAGGAGTTGCTATGGGTTGAGTCCAACTCAATGGCACATAACAACAACAATGGGTAATGATTGTGAACATGTCTTCATGTGTTTGTTGGCTACCTAAATATCTTCTTTGATGTAATGTCTGTTCATATGCTCTTTCAATTTTTAAATTGGATTGCTTGCCTTTTTTATGTTGAGGTGTTTTAGTTTTCTATAAATTTTAGAAATAAGTCCTTTGTCCAATATGTCATTGTCGAATATTTTTTTCTCATTTGGTAGGTTCTCTTTTTGTTCTTTTAGAGAATTATTTTAATGCACATAGAAATTTAATTTTTAGTGGAGTTCTGCTAAGATGGCAGAATAGGCAAAGTATACAGACCCTCTTCAACAAAGAAAAGAGGAACCGATTAACACATCAAAATAGGCTGCACTTGCTGGGGACTGCAAGGACATACCAGACACTAAGGACTGGAAAGTTTAAATATTCACCTTTTTATTCTTATACCCCACATCTTCTTCGTGAATGGAGATGCAGCTGTCCCTCACTGCCACCCACTTTTTAGGATGACAGGAATTCCATCGCAGTCTGTGTGGTCTCATGGAGCCTGGGTGCCTGGACCTGCCCCTCCAAGATTTTTTTATTTTTTTTCAGTTTGTTTGTTTTTGTCTGTTTAATTTTTTCCCATCCTTTTTATTATTATTCTTTCTTCTTCTCTTCCCAGGTTCTGGTTTTCAGCTTTTGCTCTCTTTCCTTTTCCTAGTTATCATTTTTTTTTTTTCCTTTCTGGTGGTTCTCTCCATTCCTTGTTTTCTTTTTGTATTTTTTCCCATTTTTTTCCTTTATTATCCTTCTACTGTACTTCTTTTCTCTTGCTCTCTATCCCCAGATATCACAGGTTTTTTCTCCCCCACTTTTCTTATTCATATTTCTTTAGTTTTTAATGTATTTCTTTAAATATTTTCTCTCTTGTATTACTTTTCCTCTTTTTTTTTTTTTTTCCTCATCTTCTTTATTGTCTTTTTGGTGATTGATCCTGTGTGTTTATGTAGCTTTTATTTTTTTTCCCTCTCTTGTTTTTCCTTTTTAGATTATGTTTTAATTATTGTTTCTGGCTAACTGAGTGGGAGACAACAATTCCCATTTGACCCAATCACACTCACACCTCCTGCAGCTCCAGTTACTGAGAGAGAGTCACCACTTCTTTCAGCACAAACTGGCCAACCATTCATAACCATCGATAAAAGCATGACTCATATTTAACGGCTCTTCACAAGCAGTTAACAGAGATGTGTGCAGCCACTCTCATTCTCTATCACACTCACCAGGAGACAGGTGATTAGTGCATAAATTCTGCCAACTAGCGAATAGAAGAGCATAGTACTCTGCTTACTCAGATACATCCAAAAAAACAAAGAAAACAAAAATCTTGGGTGAATCACTACAAAATACAATCACTAATTAAATATAAATACAAAACATCACAATGTCTCAGATGCAACAGGCAATCACAGTCCACACAAAGAAACAAGATAAAGCAGTAGAAAAAAAGGGACCAGGATACAGACCAAAAACACATCCCTGAGTAAGAGGCAACATTGGAAATCCCTGATAAGAAATTAAAAATAATTATATTCAGGTACCTTCAAGAGATTGGGAGACAGATCAGGGACAACACTGAAAAAATTAAGGAAAACAGGCAAAACCCTAGAACAATTTTGGAAGAAAATGCAAGACAAGAAAACAAAATAAATGAAAAGTTAGAAATGATACAAAATCTACAGAGAGAAATGCAGATGATTCATATTAAAATTTTCAGAAATAGATAAGACATTGAAAAGGCAAAGGAGTAGAATCAAATCAATCAAAAACATATTTAATGAGATTTGAATACAAATACCTGAATACTTCTTTGGAAAGGGATCATTCAGAAAAGAGATCAAAACAAAATGAAGAAAGCCTAAGTTTCATGTGGGAGCTCTGGTAGCATAGTGCCTAAGGCACTTGACTGCTAACCAGAAGGCTGGCGGTTCAAACCCACCAGCCACTCCTCGGAAGGAAGGTTGGGCAATCCTACTTCCGTAGTGATATTGCCTAGGAAACCCAAGGAGGGGTCGCTATGAGTCGGGGCCGACTCAACGGCAAAGAACAACAACAGCAAGGTTCATGTGGGATATCATCAAAAGGAATAAGCTACATGTAATTGAAATTCCAGAACAAGAAGAGGAAAATAAAACCACTGAGAAAATTGCCCAAGAGTTCTTGGAAGTGAACTTCCCTGATATGGTGAAATATGAGAAATATATCCATTCAGGAAGTCCAGTGAATTCCAAACAGGATAGACCCCAAAAGAAAGTCACCCAGAAGTTTCATAATCAAGCTTACTAAAACCAAAGTGATCCTTTGCAGCCGGTTTGCCCAGTGCTATATGTTGTCTCACAACAACAGTAATTATCAGTGCATCTTGTCTGTATGTTTGATCAGTTTCAACCTGTAGCATTTGAAATATTGGTTGCATAGCTTTTGGCATCACAGCAACACTCAAGCCACCACAGCATGATCAACTAACACTGGCAAAATATAATGACATATGTCATAAAATTATTTACCCAAATATCTTTCTTTTGTATACATTGCTGTACAGATTATTCATCAAATTAATAATTTCAGATAATCTGTTGAATTTTAAAGATTTTTGAAGTACCATAACTATAAAAAACAGGACTTTAAATGAAATATAATCTGACAAAGAAAACTATATACTACTTATCCTCCAATTTTCCCAGAATCTGTCACTTTGTTGCACTCAGAGAGTGACCATATACTCTTCCATCTCTCTTGAATGGTATATAATGGTACATGCCTTCTGGCCAGTTATCCCATAATGACTTTTCCACAGAGCAATCACTTTTTGTACTGCTGATAATGCTTCCAAAATGGTACTTGTTTTGTCACCTGCTCTACACTGTCCCCACTGAAGTTGAGCTCCATTTTGGCAATGGGTGGACATAACACATGTTTGACTGGTGCCATTTTTCACCTTAATCCTCTTAATAATCACTGGTAGTGTCTCTACCAGACCACTTTAAATGCCAGTATGACCAGTGCTATGCAAATTAACCAGTACTGAATTATTTGAAAATTTTATCAATTAGTATCACACTCTCCTGGTGCAAAATTGTTCATCTTAATAACAGATTATATAGGCCTAGAACCTATCTTTAGTTTTCATTTTTGAGCATTTGATCAATTCTTTAGGTATTAGCCAGGACTCAGTTTATAGTATAGCATGTGTGTGTGTGTGTGTGTGTGTGTGTATATTTAAGAAATTCATAAAACATTTTAAGGAGCTGCATAGGTTTAATAGTGGGAATGAAAATTTGTATAAAAGCATGTTTACCCAGTTGAAACAACACCTTTTTACTTTCTGTCTAGATGACTTCTGTTTGGTTGATTTATAAACACATTTTTATATTTTCTCATGTAGTTCAACATCTGTTCAATTATCATATTCTTAACACACATTTCATCAGCATGATTTGTGCTCCATTTTCTCTTTGTTCTCTTGGACAAATTGACTGATGTTGATTTTGTTTGGGATGTGCAATACTAAAGGTTAAGTGGAGATCATGCAAGTGAAATAAGCCATCAGGATGAAATTAGAGAAATTCAAAAGAAAAAGTAATAGGAGAATGTGTTCAATAACGAAATAAAGGAAGAGCAGTAGGTATAATAAAATAAAGGTGTATAATTTAAAATCTAGAATGTTGGTTGATTTTTTCCACTGATTGTTTTTTTTTTTTTTTTTCCTCAAGATGTTGTCAATCCTATGTGATCTGGTATATATCATATCATTATTACTTTAGCTCCCCAAAGAAAAAATCATTGTACTAAAGTTATTATGCCAGGGAGAGGAGTATTTCCAATTTTCTGTGCTTTCCACTAATTACTTATTTGCAACATAATCTCTCAAGAAGTCTAACTTTATTTTCTCATTTTCTGAGATAAAATACACTTCTGGCTTTTACTTCAAAATCTTCCTCAACGTTTCAAGAATCATTCATTTTATGGTTTATGCCTTTCAATTTTCCCCTGCCTTTATTCTCTCTGACTTTCTGCAGAGCCTTTAACACACAATTAGATCATAAAGAGAAATGAACGAGCCAGGTTGGAATTCATTTTTTATCTATTTTCTCCTGTATCCCTCTCATTATGAGAAATAAAGCTGTCAAGTTAAACATTGATATAATATGCAGATATTCTTTGCTAATATCAGCAATGTTTCTTAAAATAATAGGGTATAATTTTTAAAATATTTCAGAAAAATATATATGTGTGCAAACATATACAATCACACATGTACACATACACACAATCATTTGATTCAATATGTAAAATCTATGGGCCATTTTTATCACTTAGCTCTTTTTTTACTTACAAATTTTGTTTTATTGGATTAATTCATTCTTAGTTCACATTAGATTATTAGCAAAGTTCTCAATTATGTGTCATTTATTAATATAGATTTTTTTGGATTTCAAAATGTAGCAGGGAAATTATTAATCTCTTGCAGAAATGTTTGGACAAAGTCAATTACATTATCTTGAACTTAAAACCCATAATAATGGAAATTTTATTTCAGATGCTAGAATTTTTGAATTGTGTAATGTAATGCAATGAAGAAATTTTACATATAGAACAATAGAGACAAATCTGGAAGGTAGGAAATGACAGGCAGAATACTTAACCTTTAATGTTAGCTATGAAAATTAATATAATGTCTAGAGAATTTTATTTTTCTGCATGTTATTTTGGAAATATAATAAATTCAAACTTTGGAACTATAGCTTAAATCTGAAACTTGCGAGGGAGTCTTTCTACTCTCATAGCCCTGTCTTTATTAGAACAATATTTCTGAATTGAGAAAATAAAATTAAACTGAAGGGAGCAGAAATTTCAATGACAGGTATTATTAAAACACAATATTCTTTGCTAATTTCTTTTAGCATCTTTACACACATAAAACTGAACCCCTAGTTAATTAACTGGATATGGCAATAATCCCTCTTTTTTATTTATGTATAAAAAATAATTCCCCTTACATTATTTTTATCTTTAAATTTCTACTGCAATTTTAATTATCTTTGAAGCACATCATGTGAAACAAGGATCTAGCAGGAAAATATTTCCATATGTGGTACCAATGCACAAATACCTCAGGTAATAATTAGGAGAGAATGAAAGGAGGTTACAATGCATTAAGCTATCCCATTTTGGCTGTAGTGATTGTGTTTCACCATGGTTACATGGGCCCCTTGTGGAGTCTATGAATTAATATTCCTCCAAAAAGGAACAACTTACACCTTTTCAAAGAGTAGAGTTAGTTCCTTTATTGAATGCTTTTATTTCACAACTTTATGTTCGTAAATGATTTCTCTCCATGATGATCTACAAGTCCAGCAAATCTCATAAATACTATGAACAAAGGTATCAGTGGCAATATACACCAATTACAGAATTATTTTTCACCCTTTCAAAATAATCTGACTTTGAAAATGCCACCATGATCTTATAACTATATTTTGTTTGTTATGCTTGGAGTTGTAGATTACTTCTTTTAGGCTATGATATATAAAGAATCTTATTCAGGTTATTTCCCACTGAATTCAGGTCCCTTCAATAAGAATCAGTCTAACTTATGTATGTATATATGTATCTTGCATTTATGTATGTTTGTATTATAAGAGAAAACACATAGTACATTTATATTGATATAATTCACCTCTGGTGAGTAGCCTTTTTCTTTTTTCTTTTTTTAAATTACATTTGTTTTGTTATTCACAATGCATTTTCTTTTTCTCAAAGAACAAAGTTTAATTTTCTTATCCTTTCCCTCAGTCCAGATACTGCATGAGGTTAGCTTCAATGATTAATTGTATAAGTAACAGCTGTCAGGTAAACTGACCTATTAATACTTCTTGTTGTTGTTAGGTGCCATGGAGACGCTTCCGACTCATAGTGACCCCATGCACAACAGAACGAAACACGGCCCAATCCCATACCAGCTCCATAATCCTTGATAAACTTGAGCCCATCATCGCAGCCACCATGTCAATCCATCTCTTCAAAGGTCTTCCCTTCTTTCATCGACCCTCCACCTTACCAAGCATGACATCCTTCTCCAGGGAATGGTCCCCTCTGACAACATGACCAAAGTAGATGAGACGAAGTCTGG
>NW_006921609.1:21274011-21275841 GCF_000298275.1 Orycteropus afer afer
CTGTCAATGTACTGCTGCAACTGTTTTTGAATTATTTTCAGTAAGATCTTACTTGCGTGTGATATTAATGATATTGTTCTATAATTTCCACATTCTGTGGGATCACCTTTCTTTGGAATGGGTACAAATATGGTTCTCTTCCAGTCAGATGACCAGGTAGCTGTCTTCCAAATCTCTTGGCATAACCGAGTGAGTGCCTCCAGTGCAGTATCAATTTGTTGAAATATCTCAGTGAGCATTCCGTCAATTCCCAGAGCCTTGTTCTTTGCCAATTTCTTCATTGCAGCTTCGACTTCCTCCTTTAGTACCATTGATTCTAGATCATATGCCACCTCCTGAAATGGATGAAGATCAACCAGTTCATTTTGGTACAGTGACTCTTTGTATTCTTTCCATCTTCTTTTGATGTTCCCTGCATCATTCAATATTTTGCCCTTAGAAACTTTCAATATTGCAACTCGAAGCTTAAATTTTTTCTTCAGTTCTTTCAGTTTGAAACATGCTTAGCGTGTTCTTCCCTTTTGGTTTTCTAACTTCAGGCCTTTGCACATTTCATTATAGTAATTGGTTTTGTCTACTCGAGCTGCTCTTTGAAATCTTCTGTTCAATTCTTTTATCTCGTCATGTCTTCCATTTGCTTTAGCTACTGTCCACTCAAGGGCAAGTTTCAGAATCTCTTCTGTCATCCATTTTCATCTTCTCTTCTTTTGTTGTCTTTTTAGTGACCTCTTGCTTTCTTCATGGATGATGCTCTTGTTATCTTCCCACAATTCTTCTGGTTTTCATTCATTGGTGTTCAATGCATCAAATCTATTCTTTAGATGGTCTCTAAATTCAGGAGAGATATATTCAAGATCATACTTTGGCTCTCTTGGGCTTGTTTTAATTGTCTTTAACTTCAAGTTGAATTTGCATATTAGCAATTGATGGTCTGTTCCACATCAGCTCCTGAAATGGAGGGGAGGGCAGGGCAGGGCACCCAGGCATAAATCCATAATTTGTCATGATCCACACAATCAGACGCCTTTGCATAGTCAATAAAGCACAAGTAAACATCTTTCTGGTATTCTTTGCCTTGAGCCAAGATCCACCTGACAGCAGCTATGATAACACAGACTGCCTCATCTTTCTTAGTAAACTAAAATAATAACACAGAAACTACCTTCTTAAAAAGCGCAATATTTATGACAAGGTTTAAGTAAGATATTTTCAATTGATATATATAATAATTTAATGGAAAATCTTTTCAAATGAAATTTTATCTGGAAATTGCAAATTGAATTAGATAATATGAGTCCAAAATCTCAATAGCTAAAACTGGAAGAAATATGTGAGAGATTTTACCTCAAAAGTGTATCATTTATTCTAGATATATTGTATATAAATAAATAAGAAAATCTTATGTGTCACTAATATCTTCTAGATTTAGTCATGTATTTTAATTGAAATGTTTCTTGAGTTTTTATTATAAGCATAATGTTATGGTAAGAGTTGTGGATTACTTCTTTTACGTTATGATATCTAATTGCAAAAAGAAAAAAAAAATAACATATCTTACTTTGATTTTAAAGTTTTTCTCATCTATGAAACTGAATATAAAATGTAAAAGTTTCTGACCCAAATTATTCCTGTCATTGGCTTTTTTCCTCCCCAAATTGATAATCTTTTCTTTACTGTTCCAAGCCAGGCTTACTTAATTTAATTTTCAAAAGTATCTTGGCTGCAGGTGTGTGTAGGGCCAGAGAATACCTTGTGACCTAATGTTAGTTGATTTCCATAAAAGGGCAAAGGCAGGGATCAATAAATAATGTTAAGATCATCCAGTGATTG
>NW_006921609.1:21276834-21280659 GCF_000298275.1 Orycteropus afer afer
CTTGGAAAACCAAGGAGGGGTCGCTATGAGTCGGGGCCGACTCAATGGCAAATAACAACAACAACAATATGTAGCATGATAGATTCTATATGTCTAGGGAGCATAGAAAGATCTCTGGTGGAATAATGGTTAAGGAATTTGGCTCCTAACCAAAAAGATTGGTGGTTTGAACCCACAAGCTGCTCCATGGATCAGAAATGAGGCAGTCTGTTTTCCTAAAGATCTATAACCTTGGAAATCCAATGAGGGTTGCTATGAATTGGAATCAACTCAATGACAATGAGTTTGGTTTGATTTGGGTTGAGGCAGCATAGAGTCACAGAGCGATTCTAACTCAGTCAAGGAGAAAAAAATAACCAAGAAATAACATTTAAGTTGAGTTTTAGGAGTTATTAAGGAATATTGGAGGAGGCAATTATGTGACAGATTATAAAGAATCTAGAAAAAACTTATAATATTTCAAAAACAACTTAGCCTACCAAGTGTCCTTAATATTTTGGCAAAATTTGAATGTTGAGATATTATAAAGGGGCACTGTATAATATCACGCATTGTGATCATCATTAATTTTAGTAATTGGGCATGAATGAGCAAACAGTGTGTTTAGAGTTGTTCTTACCTTTATTTGCTTGCTTGCTTTATTCTGAGCGGTTTATGTGTTACTTTGAATCTTTCTAACAAATATTCACAATGCTAAACTGTCCCAGTTAATACACTGTACCATAAACCTTAACTCAGCAGGTTTAGCATGCTCAACCTCAGAACAACCGAAAGACTGGACTGATCTCTGGGTAGCCCCTGGGAGATAATCTCTAGGCATTTAGATTATCATACGTGATAAGTGTTTCTTTGTGTACCTGTGGTCCTGGGCCATGCAGATAGTTTACATTAACAGTGTTATTTTTGGTGCATCCCATGTGCCATGCTTTATTAGTTTGCCCTTGGGAAAGGATAGAGATTGAGAAATAAATAAGTCACACAGGTCCTCCACACCTTTCTAATCAACTCCCTGTAAAACCATGGACACTAAGACTTGGGTAGGCTTCCCTGGTCAGAAATATTCTGTGCATGTTGTCACACATCATTATAGCGAGAATTGAGTTCATAGGACTCCACTGTGAGAGGACTCCTGGAAGCTTACATCTTGTCTCTCCTGGAGCCTGTCCAAGGCAACCTTTGTTTATGGTGATCTTGTTGTTGTTGTTGTTATGTGCCATCGAGTCGACCCCGACTCATAGCGACCCCTCCTTGGGTTTCCGAGGCAGTATCACTACGGAAGTAGGATTGCCCAACCTTCCTTCCGAGGAGTGGCTGGTGGGTTTGAACCGTCAGCCTTCTGGTTAGCAGTCAAGTGCTTTAGCCACTATGCTACCAGAGCTCCTATGGTGATTTTAGTCTGTGTTTTTTTGCTTAAGTAACCTATAAACCTGTGTATAACAGTTTTATTGACGTTTGAGAGCCCTTCTATTAAATAATTAAAGCTTCATTTTTGTTGTTGTTTGCCATTGATTTGGACCCGACTCATAACAATCCCTCCTTGTGTTTCCAAGGCAGTATAACTACAGAAATAGATTGTCCAACCTTCCTTCTGAGGAGTGGCTGGTGGGCTTGAACCACCAGCCTTCTGGTAAGCAGTCAAGTGCCTTAGGCACTACGCTACCAGAACTCCTAATTAAAGTTTTAGGTTGTCTTAAGGAGCTCTTAAACCACATCTGTGCTAACCAAAATGCCAGTGGTTTGAACCCCCAGCAGCTCCTGGGAAGAAAGATGAGGCAGTCAACTTCTATAGAGCAGTTCCATTCTGTCCCATAGGGTTGCTATGAGTTGGAATTCACTCAACGGCAGTGGGTTTTGGGATTTAATAGATGGTCTTTGGTATCTACAACACACGTATTAATAAGCTTTTAAATTGGACAGTGACAATTCTGACCACAGTATACAATGGGGATTGAAAAATATAAAGCTGAACAAAACAAGGTGTTTAAAACCTCCGCAAGAGTGCAGAACATTTTTAAATTTTTTCATTATTGTGTGTACAACTCTAGAACAGTGTCTGACTAATTAGTAGACATTCAATAAATACTGGAATAAAGAAAAAGAGGTATTACAATATTGCTGTCCCTAAAAAACAAGTCAATTGCTGGTAGAAAAGAGCAAAGAGAACCTGTGTGAAAGATATTTAGGTAGTAGAATCTTCAGGGAAAAACTATCAAACAAATTTTGCTGGGTTGTGAGAGGAAATCTATGAATAAAAGATTGTTCCCAGCCTTTTGACTTGAGCTCTTGGGTGAGATGACGATACTATTAATTAGAGTAAGAAATAGAGTGTAAGGATATATTTGCTCTTCCCCAAGATCCTTAAGAAGTAAATGATAAAATATCAGTCATCTCATTTATTAATGCCATAGATTAGTATACATTTTGACTGAAAAAGTTACATTCATAAAAGCTATGTATACTCATTCTATCTCTTCACATAGGTTAGCTTTAATTCCTTTTAAAAATATTCTCAACTGAATATGATATTTCCTGACAAAACAGGCAAAGAAAAATTGTTTCAGTACAGTTATTATTATTATTTTTTAAATCATCTGGCAATTTAACTCTCTATGAGACTAGCTTTGAATATATCTCTCTTGATCCATTTCTCACTTTGAAAATCTATTTATATATCAGATTGTACCATATTTTTTTCTGACAATATACTCTTCATTTACTTAAATCCATCTCCTTTCTTCTCCCTCTCATCTTCATTGGTAACAGGCAGAGGGATACAGAAGAAGTAGTGGACACAGAAGAAGGACCTTTTAAAGAGAGAATGAGCAATTCTTGTGACTGATTGGCTGCAAGAAGGATAGAGCCAGCTGCATCAGAGAAAACATAACAGTGGAATTGAATGAGTTATGAAAAAAGTAACAAAGAACAGTTGTTTGTGTTTGTGTATATGTTTATATTTGACCAAGCTTTAGTTTTGACATCCATTCTCATATAATTAATGAATGTATTACTTTGGTCAAGCAAAAAGCAAAACAAAACAAAAGAAAAATACCTCTTTTATTTAATAAAATACAATGGCTGTTTCCAAATGATTTCTGGGAAAAAGCCCTGTGGAGGAGAGATGGTTTGTTTCCCAGGAATTTTGTGGAATTGTGAGTATCTTTCATCTCGGGTGACATTGCAGTTCACCCTAAGAAGAAAACCTTTCTGCTGTATGCTACTTCTGGCTGTTTCTCTAAAGTAACAAAATTGTATGTTACTTCCCTGACCATAAGTGTTTGTGACGTGCTTTCTCTGTTTTATGCCTACCTCAGTTGACATATTTTCCAACAACTTCATGTGTTGCTTTTAAAATAACCTAGTTCAAACCTTGTAGACAAAAAGAAACATTTCCTTTCTATGGTCATTCAGGATAAGATGGCAGCACCAGAGTTCTCAGTAACACCACTTCAGGGAAATAGTTCTAGCATCTGACACATTCTGCAGAGAAAAGGAAGATGAAAATTTTGCCTTTTTTTTCTGAAAATGTGATAAAAGCAGCATCACACCAGAAGAAAACTAACAGTAAATGGAGGTAGATCTACCTAGGAGACCTGAAGGTCAGCACATATTCAAGTGCAGATCAGAGAATGAGCTTCCCCAGAACAGGAAGCAGGAGATCTGAAAGAGAGATTATTCTATAGAAATGAAATGCTCTATTTAACAGTGCATTAGTCAATTCACTTTTTAGTTTTCCTTTTTTTTTTTTTTTTACTCTACACTGAGGAGAGTATCGTAGCCCAGTGTTCAGAGAAAGCAAACTCTTCCTGTACCCTTGTGCAAGTATAC